>NC_092862.1:48061271-48236812 GCF_032062135.1 Pyxicephalus adspersus | reverse complement strand
TATATATATATTATATAAAGATTTCTTTGTATTGGACTCAATACAGCTTTTTTGTATTGAGTTCAATACAAAAAGTTATTTGAATTTCCCGCCCCGCCTCCCGCACGGAAACCCCAGTGATCGTCACTGCACTCGCCGGGAGAAGAAGGAAGAGAGAGGACGTGTCCGGAGGAGCTGCGGGGACCGGGTAAGTATTTTCTTACAGTTGTAATCTGATGTCATACAATGTATGACAATTGAATTGCAATACAACGTTTGTTTATATTTTTAACCACCTGGGAAATGTTCGGGTTTAACACTTTTTGCAAGTGTTTTTATCCCGAACTATGTCGGGTTTAACGCCCAGGTGGTTAATTGTCCTTTTCCTCATTCCCACAATGTCCTTTTTGGGAACTACCGTGTTTCCCTGAAAATAAGACATACCCAAGAAAAAAAGCCGTAGCAATATTTCTAAGCATTTGCGCAATATAAGCCATACCCAGAAAATAAGACATAGTGATAGGCGTGTCGTTCTGTGCCTGCTGCAAGCTGAGGCATAGAGGGAGACATAGAAAGTGAAAGTAAAAGTCTCCTCAGTGAAGTGAGGAGCAGGACGCTCTGTTTTAGGTATTGTGTGTTCTCAGGGGGAAGAAGTAAAGCTGTGGCTGCCGTTTTACCCAGCACTGTGGGTCTCTCCCACCCCACACAAACACCAGGGGATAGGTGTTTGTGTGGGGCCCAGAGAGATCATCCCAGCTCCACTGTGCAGATTGGACCCAGTTCTCACTGGATCCCTTATAAATAATACCTAATAAAAATAAAATACTTAAATACTTAATAAAAATAGGACATCCCCCAAAAATAAGATTTATTGTGTCTTCTTGAGCAAAAATAAATGTAAGACAGTGTCTTATTTTCGGAGAAACACTGTAGTACCCAAAACTGGACTGCATATTGCAGATGTGGTCTGACCAATGCTTTGTACAGGGGCAGGATTATGTCTCAGTCTCTGCAATCTATAACTCTTTAAATACAAGAAAGCATTTTGCTTGTTTTGGAAAGTGCTTCTTGGCATTTGACATAGGAGTACTGTTTAAAACAATCTATTTCCCAGTGTACAATGAATTTTTTTATTGTTGCTGGGTTTAATAAACAAAGGCATTGCAACAGCCTGTTGTCCGAGAAGCGTGTACTATGGCTAATTGAGGTCATGAAAGATGTGCCTGATCTACAACCAGGATACAAGGCAGAATACAGCAGCATGAAGATAGTATTAAATCCAAAGATGTAAAATGCACACATCATAGGCAAATTAGGCTTTCAGTAGGTTACAGATACAAATTCTGCATAGACATGTTGTTAAGTGCTAATAAATTGTTAGGTATGGTCCTTGTGAACTGTTAACAGTACTGATATTTCTTGATCATTGCCAGTAGATTCAGATCATATATCAGACGGACCATCTACCTTACTCTTCAGCGACACTATTCATCAGCTTGGTAATGCAAATATCTAATCAGCCAATCATATGGCAGCAATTTAGGCATGTAAACATTGTCAAGTCAACCTGCTACCATGTTGAACATCATATCAATGCCACAACCTACCTTAGTATTGTTGCTGATCATCTCCATCTTCTGTTGGCTTCTTCCAGCAGGATAATGTGCCATGTCACAAAGCTCAGATCATCTCAAACTGCTTTCTTGAACATCAAAATGGATAAACCATACTCAAATGGCCTCCAAGTCACCAGATCTTATGTTGTGTAACAAAAGATTCACATCATGAATGTGCAGCCAACAAATCTGCAGCATCTGCATAATACTAATATATCAATATGGACCAAATTCCCTGAGGAACAATTACAGAATATTTACTGAAGTTCAGAAGGAAGGGGTTCCAACCTGGTATTAGCAAGGTGTGCCTAAAAAAGCGGCCAGCCAGTGTGTGTATATGTGTATTGTGTTGTGACTGCTAGATCCACATACCTAAAAATACCAAAAAAATTTTTATTGTAAATGTCCTTTGAATAGAAAGCTGCCTTAGTAACAGGTGTATGGCGCCTTTCTCACATCTGTTCAGCTGCTGCTATCTGGAGTGACTCATACCTTTTATTAAATGATGAAACCTGAATAATGCATAGCAGTACAATTGTGATTTTGATCATTTACACTTTGGTATTGCCTTGGAAATATATTGCCCTTTTGAAAGTATTATCAGAAAAATCATAAATTTAAAGAAACGCACATTTTTAAAACATTCCCTTGCATTAACAATAGTATATTGAGCACATGAATCTATCAGTGAGACTAGCGCTTAGCATTTATCAGACTCCTAAACATTTTCCTGCATGCTTATTTTTCCTATCAGGTGCACCTTCCAAAACATCATTTTTCAAACTTTCATTACATTGTAAATTATGTTCACATAGTGTATATTGTGCGTTTCATAGTTCCCATGTTCCATTTTTCAAGAGTCTTAGCTGTATTTAGGGGAAAGTGTTTGCAAGATTCATTATAATTCAGCTTGCGCTTCCTTCCCTGTTTGAAGCAGAACATATTTATTGGTAATTCAATTGATTGTCATCTCGTCCTGTAACAAATGTGATCAACTGCATTTTATTTGAAATACATTATACATTTCGCAGACATTCATTAGCACAGAAACTTTTGACTTTTGGAAAGTTTATACTTGAATATATTGGACAGATTTATTGGCCTTTAGTAGTTATTTTTATAGCACAGGATAGGGTTGTTATTTTTGAGGCTGTTCTATGTGTTTTTTCATGTTTTATAGAGGTAGCATAGGTCACATACCAACTAATGACAACTCTCCATTATAGATGACACATAACTAATAACTTATTTGTAGTTGCACAGTTACATTGAATTCGCTATTTCATGTAGTGCTAACTGATAAAAGTGTATCTTCCCCAGCCTTGGAGAGCTTTAATAAATCAGGCCCAATATTATAAAGCTTTGGACATCCAGGGGACAGCACTTGCTGCCTGGAAATGGTCCTCAGTGCAAGTTGCCATGCATGCATGTGGATTCGAATTTTAAAGAGAAAATATGATCCCCCTATGTTAAGGGGCAGTCAAAGGTAACTGAAGCCATTATATCAGTATAACAGCCAGATAACTGCAATTTCTTATTTAAGAGCTCAGCAATGACAGTCTCCATATTCTAACATTACGGGTTTCTTTAAATACCATTAACTAAAATTATAGGTGGATAAGAGTGAAATTAAATATTCTGTTCTATATACTTATATCTCAGACAGTAATACGAAAAATAACATTTAAAAAGGAAAGCTTAGTAATGGTAGACTACATATATCTCTATAAGTGATGACTTGAAAAAAAAACAACCAAATCTGTAATAGACATGGCGTGAGTTTTAAATCACATGGACACCCTTTGTGAAGTAATACCAGGATATACACCTTCACTTTTGCCATAATTAACATGTATGGTAAGAACAGAATACCAAAAACTTAATTATATTTTGTTTATAGTAAGATATGCTGTGATATAAAAGACGCGTCCAGTGTTCCTTTGGGAAGATTTCCTGTCCCAGTGCCACAGCTGCAAATTAGTGAACATCTCTCCAAGCTAACCTTAGACAGCAAAAAATGTTTACCTACCAGATTTACACTCACCTCCTTTCCCTGTGACAATTTAAACATTTTGCATATCCTAAAGGAAATTTGAGACCGATAGTGGGGGTGAATCATATACAGAAATTAAAGAAATGCCAATCTATTTCAATCCATATTCTAAAACATTGGGCTATACACACACCCATATATATATATATATATATATATATATATATATATATATATATATATATATATATTTATATTGTTTTTTCAGCTTTTATCACACACAGCGTACATGGTTGTACTACTACTTTTCATTACTGGCTGATATTGTTATTAGCTTTGTAATTCCTGAATCCTGGTCATACACATCTAATGAAATTCAGGCTAACTGTTCTCCCATGATACCCATAGTTTTATTCTGACGGGATATTGCAATATGAGCTAAACTATAGTGCGCTATAATAATATAGTACATTATAATTAAAATAGGGAGCAGGCAAGGCAAAGATATATTAATGGCTGCAGCCAGGAATGATTTCAGAGCTATTAGTTGTAGAAGCCAATGATGAAGAGCCTTTCTAAGGAAAATGTAGAACTCTATGAAATCACAACAACGTGCTGTATGTATGGCAGAAGTGTAACCATATATACCACAATCCCATAGCAATATCAATGTAGGCCCTCAGCTCTACAACTTCCATCCATATATTGGTTGTGCTATAGTGAGCTAGTAGTTAGATTAGATGTGTAGCCTTAGGGGTAGTTTAGATAAATTGAAAATTGTGGGGGGGAAAACTCAATTTAGAAAATTATCTGTTGCTATTCCCTTTTCATTAAATTGTGATGTAGATGCCATTTGTTGTACCTGAACCATCTCTAAATACTTAAATAAACACAACACTTTTGATAGATTTTTTTTTATTTATCCAGTTCTTTTTTTGCAAAGTCATTTATTTATTTTTTCAAATAATACAAATAAAGTCATTATAATTCAACAAAATGTGTCCCATTAAATGCAGTTTTAAACAGATAAATACGTGTCAAGTTTTCTTTCAAACACATTGGTGTACAAATGTAATAAAAATATGTAGTCAGGGTGCTGAACTGCATTTTCCACAGAACAAAACATAAGTAAAATAAAATAAAAATCAACACTGTTGTAGTTAAGACAGTAACAAAGTAAAAAAAAAATAAGATCCTTCATAAGAATGAAATTGTGCTCGTTCATTTACCAAAATCTGCTGCTTCGTTCAGGCAACTTGGTCACTGTGGATAACCAATCCTTAAGCATCAAGATGCATCTTGTCCGGAAACAGCAAGACAGTGGGGGTAAAGGCAGTGCAGGCAGCTTCCAGATATCTTTTTTAAAGCTCCTCAAAGAGCCATTTATAAGAAAGCAAAATAAGCAGAACACTGAAGTCTTCATTGTATGTACACAAATGTCAATGAATAATTTCCATTGTTCTTGTTGAGATGAAGGTGACACTTTTTTCCATCTTTAATTTGCTTCAATCAAAAGTCACACAGAATTTAAATATTCCAAAGCCACTTCATAGCAGAATTTGTATTGATCCTGAAACAGAGGAGAATTACACATCTGTAAATTAGGAAGGAAGACTGGCAAAGCAGAAAGACAAATCTTGGCATAATGACATTATTTCTCATGTCTGTTTGGTCAGATTAGCTTTGTGATTGATATTGTATGGACATAATATTTGTTCTCTTACAAAATATGTGCTGAACAGCAAGGTCTGATCGGCTTCTAGTGTTGGCCCTTCTATTCCCAGGCCAAATGCTACAGTGCAGAGGGCTTATATCTAGACAAATCTAGGTAGTAACATCACTATTAATTATTAAATGTCAACCAATATTTATTAATAAATTATTTTGTGTTTTATGGCTGCCTTGGAGTTCAGTTTTAAAGCTTCGGAGTTCAGAGCAAAAAACTTCTTACCTTTGTTGCATCTGGTCCCATTGTGGTCATACCCCTGCCCTTTCCTCCAGGCCATTCATAAAAATACACAGCCCCGTGCTTCCCCATGGCTAAGAGGGGAGATTGGTGGGAACACAAATGAAGGTTGATGCATGGGAGCTGGTGGCCTAAAGTACAACGGAAGCTCTAGAAAAAGGGGAAAAGTCTATGTGTCTCCTGTTTACCCCCTTGGCATTCTCCCTCTTTGTAGATGGCGAGGCACATTTGTTTTATGCATTTTTTCCCTGTAAAGTACTATTTCCTGACTTTTTTTGGAAACCTATTTTGTCTTCATTGGCTAGGTGACTCAATGTCATGCTATAAATTTTCACATTTTAATAGGGTGGAGAGAATCATTTTTATTATGTGTTTTACGTAACAGTTTCTATTGGATACCTTGATTAACAATTATTAAATGTTAACTTCTGTTTACACTTACTAAATTCTCAATAAAACTAATGAAATAAAATAAAAAGGAAAGCAGATACATAGGTTATAAGTTTCTGCCTGGATATCATCTTTAATTCTGAGTTTTGGCATGACAGTGACAGCAGAAAAAGTTTTACTTTTCAGTTACTTTCCTCACTTCTCTTAATTATGACAGTAAGAGAATAGTTTTTGCATTGAATCACACATCATGTATAAAATAATCTTTTTTTTTTCCCTTGAAATACCCTACCATTTTATTTCAGAATATATAACTCAGTATACATACTTTGATTCTAAATTTATTTTCCTCACATGAAAAATATACTTTCTGATTTTCATCTTGCTGGGCAAATGATATAAAAAATTTTGATTTGTCCATGTTCCAGTTTGCTTTAGCTGAAGCTCTTTACTACAGAGTACGGAAATCCAAACGTTGGAATGTTCATTTTGAAGCTTTAATAGAACATCGGTAATAGAAAAACCAGTCTAGACATCTCTCAGAATTATTTATTTCTATAAACATCAGCTGAAACTAATACCGATGTTAGTTATTGTAACTATTTATCACAGCATTATTTCTAAAGACTTAAGAATTATGTTAGGGTTAAGAGAGAAGTGTCCACCAAATAGACTGGCCATAGGTGTGGATGGTCCTGCAGAAAACATGGTCCCCCTCCTGCTATGCCGTCCATTCAGTCATACATCTGTGCCAGACATATCTGTTAACGTTTGCATACCAATTGTGGTAATTTTAGGCCGTTCCCCAAACAATTCACTTGACCAATGTTTAAAAAATCTTAATGTTTCTCTGGTGAGAGTATTTTCTATCGAAGCCCCAATGCAATTGTATGGACAGTGGAGGTGGAAAGTCCTCCATATCTCAGATTAATTCCCAATGCATGTGAGGATTATTCATTGCACAATCTAATTATACCGAATAATGCAGGAAGATACTTACTAGTGATATAAAACATCAACCTGATAACAGTATCTGGTTGCAATATGTTACCTTAATAATATCTTCCCTTTTTGTGCAAAATACAGGGATAGAACTTTTTTACTAAATGACCTGGGGCCTTCATTGATGTCTTGTTAAAACAAGAACACGAAAATCACACATCATAGTAAATATTTTGTTGTTTATATATCTCTTGTAAGAAGGTCTGGGACAAATACAATTACAAGAGGATGGCACGAGTCCAATATCTAATTATTACCAGATTTTTGGTTTGGTATATGTTAGTTTAATGTAGCCATTTGTGTTGCAGATGAGCTCCTTTGCTGTAAAAAGACACTGCCACCATCAACAAAATCAAATTAAAAAACAAGTCAGCTCACTGTACTGTATACTGCTTTCTGCAGCAGATGTTATAATGATCCCTTCTACAAGAACAACATTTAATAAAGCATTTGAGTCTCCACACTTTTCAACAGCTTTTTATAGATTTACTTGTTTTGTCCAAAAAGACTCAAATGTCCAAAAGTCTGAATAGTCATTTAATGTACTAGGCAGGCATCACAATGGAATCAAACGGAGATCTTAGAAGCAATACGGTATAAATGGATTCCTATACTGTGCAGCTGAGTGGCAAATTAGGACAAAAAACTTTAGATATTTTATTATTACTTTCGCCTAGCTAAGGCCCCCTCCCCAGTGCGTCCCTGAGAAAGCTACAAGGTAAAATGATGGAACAAATTAGACTTACATATACCTTGATTTTTTAACTCTATTTGTAAATCAACAAATAGTCGTTTGTTCAGTGACATAACAATCATCTCTTGGTACCTTAATAGAGAGGCTTATTTCAGGCTTGTGGTCAACCACAGAGTTGTAACACATTCTCAACTGCTCTCCCAAATATTTCCATTTAACTGTTTAGTATCGGTTGGGAACCACTTTGTCTATGTGTTCGCATAAGTTTGCATTGCAGACCAGATCCTGGAAGTGACATATTACTTCTGGACATGCAATTGGTTTTCCTCTTCTGGAAGAAAAACTATACCACAACTGCAAATGCAATGGCAACATACACTAGAGTATTAACTTGGAGTGTGGTTTGCAACTCCTGGGGGCAGAGCAGCAGTTTGCTTTGCACCTGGAGGAGTCTTACCACACAGTTTGCAACTGCAAGTGTGTAATGGGCATTACTGGTCTTTGGACAAACAATTACATAATACTTTGATAAGTATTGAAAATAAAGACTGCATAATTATCAGATTCCTTGAACAGAATTGTGACATGAATGTAAATACACATTTGCACAGGACAAATTAGAATGGACATGTACTAAGGAAGAAGAAGGAGCAAATGTTAATAGTTTGAAGCATGGGAATGGAGACCACAGTCCATGTATTGCTGTTTGAGACATAAACATGAGCAGTAATAGTACAAATGTCTTGAAAGCTGCACAGCACCTATCCATTTGTGTACTGATACAAGAGAAGGGAAAGAGATGAAATGATTCCTCCTGGTTCCAGTAAACAGTGGACATTATGTGCCTAGGATGCCTCTACCAAGGAGTGATGCCTAGGCACACAGGACTACAGTAGTAGTATCCTCCTATCTTGAAATATGAAAAAAAAACATGTTTGCTAATCAAAAACAAATTTTGTCATAGACTTATGAGATCAAACAAGACACAAGGCAAATAATCAATGTTTTGTAATAAACTGTAAACTTATTTTGGAAATTATAGTGTTTAAGTGTCAGCCATCTATTTGCATAAGCCTGTAAAGTTACTAATAGAACCACTTATAGGGTCCTGAAACACCTTCAGAGTTCAATAAACAAAATAAATATAACACTTGACAGATTCGGGATTTCATCAGGGCCACAAAAACAGCTACGTGTAGGGACACAAAAGACTGCACCTCATTACTTTAGACATCTTTTATTTGCAGTAACTACTGTAGCCACAATTAAATACAATATTCCTCAAGTTAAAATAAAAGCTGGCTAGCTGGGAAAACTCATAAAAATGTATAATTTAAAACTCTGGCAATTCATTTCACAATGTTGCCTTTTGCGAGCATACAAATGCACTCTGTGGGAAGAATATTAAACACTGTTCACAATTCAATCTTGGAAACTAATGAGAAAAGTACTGATCTGGGTACTTTATGGATAAAGCAAGCATACAAGCTTTGAGAATGTGAAGAGTTCCTAAGCAGAGATAAACAGATGCCAGGTTCATGGTTCATAATCAGAACACAATCTATTGTCTCCTCATACGACTAGTGTCTGGCAACATGGAAATAGAATTACTACAGCGCTGGAGCAGTGCCAGCAATTTGCCATGGTATTATACTTGGTGACATTATGTTATGGCTGTGTGTTTGTTATCATGCATTAATTAAATAGAAGGCTTATAGTTTGAATAAGAATGTGCTGTATTGTGATACAAGAAAAATAGATGTGCTTCCACCGACACAGATAATAAAAAGAATTTTTTTTATATTTCAATTTTTCTGCTTTCTTCTTTCAGTTTGCAAATGCAGTGTGCACCTGCTAATAATGAGTATTCTTTAGACAAAAGAATGTGCCGTGGATTGAGAAATCAATGATCTTTTGAATTTGATTAAAACAAGGCTTTTGAAACAACCCATGCCAACAAATGGGATCGAGATTTGACTCAAAAGGTCATTTTAACACTTGAGAAGACAAACAACAGACCTGTTTCCTAAATGTTGCTGAACTAATGATAACACTAAGTAATTCTTGAGCTGTTAAACTGATTGTACAATTGTGTTGAGAAGAGCTGGGCAGACAGGATGAGTGATTAAGATTTAGCCATGAGTTACAAGGAAAATGTAAAGTCTAGACTGCTTCATTTCCAAATAATTCATTTATGAAACATCTGAGTTACCATAGGTTACTATAAAGATCTTTTGGCATAAAGTGTTATTAAAGTAGATCTCAGGGCTAATGGATCAAAATGTTCATATACCATTACAAGATGTATGTTGTTATTCATACAAATGTATTTTGGTAGACAGCATATTTCTGGAAACAAATGGACGTTTTCAAAATCAGAGAAATGGTAGTTCAAGTTTCAGGTTGTCCCTTCAAGAGACACTTTGCCTTGTGCCAATAGACACAGTTTGTAACATCCACCTTCAACCAATTTATAATTACCTCTTGGTGGTTACCCAAATGCTTCTCATTCTGTTTCAACCACCAGTTTAAAAAAACTAGTGTTGGCTAATTTAGATGAAGTGGCTACGTCTCCCTTCCATCGTGTGGCACACTTTGCCTTGTGCCAATAGACACAGTTTGTAACATCCACCTTCAACCAATTTATAATTACCTCTTGGTGGTTACCCAAATGCTTCTCATTCTGTTTCAACCACCAGTTTAAAAAAACTAGTGTTGGCTAATTTAGATGAAGTGGCTACGTCTCCCTTCCATCGTGTGGCAGTGCTTAGAGGTTGACCACTAAGTAAAGCAAGAGCAATGAATCATGGGGCGAGATCACGATACCCAGAAGCACCTGGTGTTTTTTAGTGGCAGACACAAAAGAAGAAATGGTGTTGCAGGAGTTGAGAGACATTAAACGGGTAAGGCACTTTACTCAGACACTGTCATTTTGGCCTGAATGGACAAGGTGACAGCGTGTCTCAAATAAAAAAAAATAAAAATGGTTAAAATGAATCTTAAGTTGTGTTTAGACTTTGTTTCCATTATGCCTTTGTACAGAAACACAGCATTTGTATCTCACACTTTGGAGTAAATTCCATAAGCCTTTAGGATCTTTTGATTTGAAAGCATTATCCATGTGGTAAGAAAATTCCTCTTGTTTTGTCAAGCATTTCCACAACATAGAAGAATGTCTGCTGCAGCTGAGATAATGAAACATTTGTATTCAGCAGTAAGATAAGAAAACTTACCAAGAGGTCCACCATGTTAGGTTTATTGTTCCTAAGTGTCTTCACAGCGTGGAATACATCAACTGCCCTCTGGTGCTGAAGCATTTCACAAACAATACTAATTGCACAAAACGTTCCACTGCGACCACCTCCATTTCTGTAAAGGAAAAGAGTTAAATGGGATTTAGCCTGAGTTCCCCGAGCATTTCTGTGAATCTACAATCCCTCAAGTATCATATGAGCTTCGTTTAAAACACAAATGATCTAAATGATTGCTTTGAGTTCTATACACTGTGTGCATCTGTAACTTTTTATGTACTTCTTCTGCCCTTCATGAGGTGATAAAGAAACAAGCTATAGGGGATGTGATCATTAAAGACTACTTAGGAAGTTGCAATGCCACAATTAGGACACATCCCTGTGAATGCTCTGTACTCAGCTTATAATTTATTACATATGGAATGCTGTATAATACTTCCTTTTCTGTACATTAACATTTAAATGGTAAATCAATAGAAGCAATGTTCTGAGACCATTGTTTAACATGGGAATGCCCATCTTTTGAAAAATGTCCTTCCATTTCCTATTTAGATTTAAGTAAAGGGAAATTTTCAGCAAAATAACTTTAAAGGGTGCTTTAACCCTGCTTACTCTATCTACAAACTAAAGAGAATATTTGGCTACACATACATTTTAAAATATACTTTACATGTAGATACATACATACAGTTATCTGTGTGCCCCCACAGTTCATTAAAACCTATAAAAGATCTCCTATGTAGGATGTCCAGGTTCTCCTTGACTAGCCATGGCCACCAGATGTGCCAACTCCTGCTGCTTTGGGTGGGAGATGATAACACTATAGATTACAATGTAGATTGGCGGGGCATTGTGCCATAGCTGTCAAATCTGGATTCAAACAGGTAGCGGTTTTATTTAGTTTTGGTGGAAATTTGGAGTTATACAGATAGCTGTAGTGCATAAGTCCAGGTATTGTTTAAATATTCACCTTCTCACCCACAGTAAAGGAGCAGTAGCAGACTGTTAAGGTCAGTACATGTAAATGAAGGATACATAACTAGCAGTGTACCCCCTCCCTCCCCTAACTGTATAGGGGATTGCAAAATGACTGTTATCAATTCAAATAGCCAATATCCTGAACAACTTTCAGGTTCATGGTAACTTATAACAGGATTTGCAATTATTTTTTTTCTGCTATGCTTTTACTTATTTCATGCGCTATCACTATTTATGAATGGCCAAGTAAGTACAATATTCTCAGAGCCAAAGCAAAAGAAGTGCTAATGTTTCTACTAAATCAAGACAATGCAATTCATATAGTGCATCTTATGTTTCCTTGGGGAGATATAGAGTAAATATATATATAACATATCAACAAAGCAATTTTCCTATCTGCCCAACCACTTGTTCTAAAAGTGAATCTACAGTCTTACACATGACCTAGCATGTCAAATTGTGGAAATATATATATTTAATTGTATTCTGGTATAAAACGTTATTGAAAAACACAAATATTTTGCGTTGTTACAGGAAAATCTTGATTTGTAGGTTTATCCTTCTACGTCTGTTGTATACACATGGAAAAAAGTGAAGGGGAATTTCACTAACATGGCACAGACAACAACAAAATTTGAAACTATGTATGGGGTAGGAAATGGCAAGAAAGGGGTTACAGTGATGTATCATTTAGTGATGAAAAAACAAGGTCTAAATGCACCTTAAATCCTCCAAAGTCAGTACTTTCCCTCCACTTTGCCTTAGGCTTTTCGATTAGAAGCATCTAGACTCCTAGGCTAGTGCTGACCTAATTTCAGTTATGATCTGGACTAAGTTGTACAGTGTATGTTCTGAGAATTTTCTAATAAATATGACTTTATTGGGGGCAATTTCCTAAAGTATAAACAGCAGATTTCAATTGTATGAGCTAAAAGATTATCAATTACTACTGAAAAATGCATTAAGGAGATAACAAATCTAGATAAGATATCTAGATACAGATAAGGACAAGAGATAAGCAATTTTAATGCCCCAGATTCATCCCACTTTAGCCACTGTTAGCGCATGTGATTGTAATTTGTTAGCTGAACCCTAATGTGAGCCAAAGAACCTTACAATGAGGATCTGAGTTAGATGTTAATGATAGGCTGCATGATGTGGAGAACAAAATTGACTAAACTACTCTTGTTTAAGCTTGCTGTGACCGTTCCTCAATCAGTTGTATTTATCCTTCAACCAAAAAGATGGAAACTTCAGAGCTCGAGAAAAAAATTTTGAACACTAGACCAGCCTGTCCACTGTGTGCGTAGATTTACAACTTTACAAAAGGAACTAAACCCCAAAATTAAAAAATTTGCACCCAAGCAGGCCCTTTAATTGCAGCAGGGACAGGCGATTTCATTTCTGCAATAAATCAACCTTACCTGGCTGATCATTGTATTTTATATGCACTGAACTGTTCTTGCTCTGGCACAGGTGCTGCCACCTTCACCTGGTGAGCTTCCTGGAGTCAGGTCTTCAGCATTGTTGATCGGCCAAAAGTGGCTTTTGGAATCGTGCCATAATCTCCTGCAGCTGTAAGCCCCAAATGGTTCCCAGCTTCTCCAATTGCAGTTGAGTTTGCAGCGGAACCCTACGGATCACCGCCAGCCTGAAATGGCCCTAAGTTGGCTGTTTGGAATCTGTGTTATGGGTGCCAGAGGACCCTGCACCAACACAGCTTAAAGCCACTGCAGGGCTCAGTATGGTTATACATTACATTGTTTTCTTAACTGGGCTAAGAGAAGCTGAGAAGCTACAGAAAATATATATATCCCAAATTTACTCTAAGAGATCAGACTCTTGCGATGTGCAATTTAAATGCACTGGGTCCCTACATTCATGGAGATATTTTTGCATTTCATACCTACCTATCCTTTCTTCCATTCCTCTATTGTGGAAGCATTTTCACATATAATTTTCACAAAGATTTATATATGATGAGAGTTGCAATATGAACCACTTCAAGCTCCTGTAACACTGTGCTGCCAGTGGTGCAAAATGCAGCGACATATCATCAGGACTCGTGTAAGAATTGTCAATTCTTGTCATTGCTACTTGCTGTCACAGAAGGGTAACAGCTTTTTTTAAACAAGAAATAACTGTCACCCATGTTATATCAAATTCTTTTCAGCTCTTGAAATGTCTATAATTGCTCCAACGCATATTTGTGGGTGTTGTTAATAGCTTCTTACAAAGCGCTTGTCATTTTAGAATTAGTTGCCCTTTAACCATTCCATAAAAAAACTTCCTTAGATAGATACACACTTAACTTGCTTGTATATCCGCCAGTAACACAGTATGCTAATATTACCTAATAACAAGCATTAGGATAATTAGATATAATGCCATAGTAAAACTTCAGCAACAACCTTATGCCCAGATATTTAAATCTAAATGCTAGGACACAAAAACAGTCAAATACCAATCTCGCATCTCTTGTGCCAGACTTTTATTTCATTCTTTTTTAAAAAGCCTCTTTTTAAAGGTTACTTCAGTCATCCTCAACAAACCAGAACATACTTCAATCTTACTAGAAGGTTAGTCACTTACATGAAAGAGATTTTAAGCATATTCACCGCTTGTTTCAAAGCTTTCAATGCAAGTAAAAGGTCACGTCTGACCTTAAGGGATACAAACTTGATGGAGCCTTCTCAAATGTAAAATCACTTCTATAATCCATGAGATTTACATGGAACAATAGGAAAAACTGAAGGGGCCTCCCGCTGGTCAAACACAGAGGAAGAGAAATAACTGGAGGAAGGCTCTCTCATGTATTCAACCACCTGATGATTTTCACAGCTCCTGTGCTATATGTGTGCCTTATTATTCCTTAAACCTAAAGTGCATGGAACATTCTGCACTACTGCTATCAGCGGTATAATTCTCACCAATGTATTTTTATCCTGTGTTTGGTGCTTGCTGAATTTTTTGTGTAGCAGGTTTACTCCATTGCATGTAAATCATACACACTATATAGTGTGTTTCATACTTGTTTTTATATACAGAAGAGAATAGATACACCACACCATGTACAAAACCACACTTAAAAAAGGAAAAATATTAGCAATAAGTAAGCTGTTGTCGCCATAAGCTAGGCTTACACTATAAAAGGGTTTTATGGGCACTCGGCCATCTATGGGGTGGGCGGGAGCACAGTAGGCCAGATCCGCCATAATGGCTCCGTCCTCCACCAGGGAACGCCCCCTGCAGTGAAATACCTCTCCTCCATATGCATTCGAAAGGGGAGGGTTTTACCGTCAGGGAGCTTTCCCTATTTACCGCGGCTGGGGATGGATCAACGGCAGATGTAACTACCGGAGCAACTGGAAGGGGGCAGCACCAGAGCTCCAGCGGCTCCGGTAGTTCCTAATGCCCCCTGGCCAATCCGCCTGCAACCCGCGGCTCTGGAGTCGCGGGTTGCCGGCGGCATTAGGCCGGATCGGCCAGGTGGCGTTAGGCCAGAACAAACTACCGGCTAGGCTAGTTCTGGTCTAAAGGCCAAAGTTTTTCAACCTCTGCCCTATAACTTGCACCCAGCAAGGACTTTACAGCCTTCTAATCTTTAATGTAATTATAGGATTATTTTTGTAGAAGAGAGAAGAAGGGGGAGATGATGTGGAGAAGGTGGCCTTGGACAATTTCACTGCTTCTCTTGAAAATCTGAAAATGAATTACTGCACAGTAGCTGCAGCTACAGGAGTCAGATGATGACTTGTTTTAAAGCTGATTTTTTTCTTGTAAACGCAACTTGAATGTTCACAGGCTGATCAGGGGTTAATTTTAAGCATTGGTTTGTGCTTGCAGCAGCCTTTTCTGTCAACAATATTAATGGGTTCCATTTAAATCAAGGCAGTGTAATAGCTAGAATTGCCTTTTGAATTAGCATGCATAAACATGAGCAAGCAGTATGTTATGCTTGTTATATTCAAATATATGAAAAACTATTATCTATAGGGGTCCATTGAATTGTATTTTAAAAGAAATAGGAACACAGTTAACCATACATAAAGAAAGCCTGAATGATAAAAAAAACTCAGCAATTCAGTCCATTTAGAAATGATTTCTGTGTCATTTCAGAAACCTATCACCGTCAGTATTGCACATGGGGTTCCACTAAACCTTATGTAGAAACATAATAATGTTATACCTGATACCTGATACCTCATACATGATCTAAATGCACTAGTAAAGCTTTTATCACCGAACATTCACCGTGAGATTCCAATTATAACAGCATAGGACATGACTTGGTCATGGTCATTCTTGTACAATAGGTGTAGTAACAAATCACCACTTATCTACAGCTAAGGGAAGACATTGTGCAACAATCCAAAACGCTAGAAATGCAGTTCTGTAATAGATATAACTGAATTAACTGAATCGGGAATAATAAACCTTGTGTGTCACACACCCATTTATTAAAGCTTTTAGCCTTGGATTCTAGCTAACTAATTTTTGACCAACTTTCCCCACTCAACCTCCTAACTTATAGCAGAATGACAAGCTTTATAGCCACTAAGGTTTTTCCCCATTAAGATAAGGTAAGCAGAAGCAAAGACAGAATGGTTATCAATGCCAGGCACACAAATTTGGAAGCACTAATTGTTGTCTCCTCAATAGGCCTGACCAAACATCACAATAGAGACTTGGCAGGGTTCTGGCTCTTTATGACAAGGATGAAAACAACTTTAAGGTATTAGTGTGCAGGTCTACGTGAACCAAGCTTTCAAACTGTTAAAGGATTTGACCCAGATCTGTAATTATAAAGTAGTATTGTTAAGGTATTGCTCGATTTCATATGGGAGCTATGGAACTATTAAGCTATGCTATGCTAAGTATACTGCTGCTGATGACCTCCCCAAAACCTCCCTTACTACCAATGAAAACAGGAGCTAGCCTCACAATACATAGCTTCCAGGTGTACATGAAGGTCACCTACCTTTTTTTCTTTTCAGCTTACAGGCCAATCATACAAAGCAGTGCATAACACAAAAAGAAAATATACAGACTAATGGAGGCTGGCTACTCCAAATAAAGAGATCCATCAAGATTTGTTATATTACTCCTAATGCATGCCATTCTATATCAAATGAAAAGACGGGAAACATTTCCATGTTTCAACTACCTCCTTACTTAACAAAGTCAGCCAAAGACCTTGCCGTCACCAGTATGTTGGGTAATCATGTTGAACCATAAAAAAAAAATTAACAGCAATGTTTTATTATGTTTCATTTCTTTTTTTTTTTAGTGAACTTTTATGGTTGCTTTAGTAAGTATCAGCCTTAGAACAAAATACATGTTTGCATTTCATACTAAGCTAATTCTTATTTCTGTTTTTTACTCTTTTTGCTTACTTTTTCTGACAATACATTTAGGATGAACAGACTGTCCCAAAGCCTGTCGCCACAGTAACTCAGACTTCAATATTCATTTATATTGACATGGGAATTTCTTCCTAGTTGGTATAAGGGTATACCTTTCATGATGTTGCTAAACCACTAAATATTTAACTGGGTAACTTACAAGCAGTGCACAACTGTTCGACCTTCTCCTCCATTATATTCCTCTTGCCATTTATCCACTTGCCGAATGAGCTTTAGAAAAGATCTTTTAGACACTGGAGTATCTCTATACATTGGCCAGCCCAAGAACTGGAACTGCTGCACCATGCGGTATCCATCTTGAGGCTAAAACCAAAGAAGAGATTAGAGGATGTAATCAGTCAATAACTGACAACTACTAATTGTTTCTACTTCTACAAATTCTTAAATCTCAACTAGAATACAGAATACAATTATGATTTTGTAAACTAAAAATCAAAAAGTGGAAAAATGTATAAAACTACTAGGTACTAAGTAAAAGCCTTTATAGACAGAGGGGCATTTATCATACAAATTAGTGACATATGTATATGAAATTCAGGCTGCCTGCCAGTCTTAGTCTATAAGTAAAAAATTAGACATTTTTTATGTGACTCTAAGAACCCTGTCTGGAGTCAGAATTGCTATCCAAGATTTGACAGATTTGATAACAACCAATAATTAAGAAGTGGTCAGGGGCAGGTATTATTCTGTTGTATTATTACTTTAAAGCAGCAGAGAAATTAGTTTAATAATGTATTTGCCTAATTATAATTACTTGATAAATACGACCTATGTTTATACTACTTCCAGCATTGCAGTTATTTTGGTATAATTAACACAGCACTCAACCTGAAATTGTTGTTAAATGGACATTTGCAGAACAGATATGGGAGCTGCCAATGCCAGCCTGTTGTAAGAGTTGCAATCTCTTGGACTTTTATCATCATCCATGTTTTTCTACCTAATATACAGGGATCTCGAACATATATACAAAGCAACAGTCTGACTTCATTGCCTACATACTTGTTACAGTTTCTAATTATTGCAGCAAGAATAAGGATGGCAGAACATACCCTTGCAGCATTATATATTCTAAATATTCGGCTGATTATGTCTTCTTCTAAGTCTGCAGATACGAACTCCACCTGAATAGGACCGTGTCTATGAACTCCATTTTCTGGCCAATACTGCGGACACAACTGAGGAGAAAAAAATGGATATATTAACATATCTATGCATGCATACAGACACAACTATATGTTAATATAATGTCATGTTTTACAATAAATTTAAATGTATAAAAAGATGTAAACGGGATCAGTCTAGCAAACATAAAATGGTTCTGTTCCAAAATATTGGTAAAAGAAGGTACAGCAGTCATTTGCCAGCATTAAATGGTATAATAGCCACCATGGCAGTTGACATGATAGATTTTTTTCCTCCAAGTCTCTGCAGTTACAGCTGAACCAATGTAGTAAACCAATGTTTGCAATATGAAACGATTAGAGAAGCCAGAAAAAAAAGAGGAGCTAAAACAAGTCATGACTTCATATACTGTATCTAGTTGTGTCTACATTACTTCTACCAATTATTCAAACTAGGCTTTTTAAAGATAACAATATATGCATTTCCCCCTATTTAAAAGACATTCCTAGCTCCACTGTTGGAGTGATGTGTTTAGAAACGTCAACTCAGATGTTATCAACTTCCTCAAGAATGACATCTGGTGATGTCAAATAAAATTCTATAGTACCCTAAGACATCCTATTCTTTTCCAAATTCTGAATTTAGTGGTATGTCAACACTCATCTGATGTCTACCCTAAAGCAGATTAGTTAATAATATTTTTAAAGGTATATTTTGACATTCTCCTGTCCTGAAGTGAGCAATGCATGATTGTTAAGTGTTCAATAAAGGTATATTAAACAAAAGATTGGGCAGGCCTACTAAGGTTGGATTCGTCACCAGAACAAAAGCAGAGGATTTTTTTTTTAGGACAATTTAATAAGTTAGGGAAGTCAGTTCACTTTGGAGAGATTTCTACTTATTTTCTGTTAAATCTCTAGTACAGGAATTGCAGGGAAAGCTCGCCAACAAACAACAAAAGATAAACTGACGGTGCTTTGAAAATCTTCCAACTTTATACAATAAATAAATTATGCACACTTTTTTGTTAAATATGAGAATGAGAAGGTAATGCATATAAAGAAAAGAAACAAAAATGGCTTGTAATATACAGTGAATATTTTTAAAAAACAAATATTCTAGCTGATTGTTATCACAGCATAGAATCTCACTAGTTCTGACCATAAATTGCTACAACATAAAAATTTACGCAGGACAAGTTCAAAGTTCCAAAACATTTTCCTCATGCTGAGGTTAAATTGTGCAGAACAAATTATCCAGTTACATGGATAGAATCAGTGTACTCAAAAATACATATGGACCCGTACAATCTGTTTGTGGGCACTAAAAAGGTCAGCCATTTAACTGTGGGAAAGAAATGCACTTAGATGTAATGTAAATGGGATTTCAGTACTGTTACATATGTATCTTGTAGAAAAATTGCAGAATACTTTGATGTGTGTTTATTCATCCATTCTCTTGTAGGTTTGTTAGTTTCCAGTCTGTAAAATGGCACAGTGTTAAATGCTTGCTCCGGCACATTCACATCTCCAGGGCTTCCACAGAGCACATAGCACAGAGAGTAAACATTTCAGACTGTTAACTTGTTTGTCACTTTCTATGTTCATCATAGCGAAAGTAAAAATGGAATCACTTGGATCATCTGCTAGACTTTTTGCCAGCAGTGATAAAACGTTTAGAAGTGCATTACGCTGCCAAATTATTTACAGGTACTGTAACGCTCACTACATACAAGTGTGCAGTATTCTTTTTAAAGAGCCATTAGTAATGATGCAGTCACCAACGTCAGCCAAGACAACCAAGAGGTGAAAGTAGACTCACTACCTTGTTTCAAAAAATGCAATTATAATTTTATATTCCTTTATATTGGGTATAAGACAACAAAAAAATACACTAGTTTTCCAAAACTGGAATGTAAAAAGAGGTGGATACACACATGTAGAGTAAAAATAATTTAGTTCAACCTAGGTGACAACCTGCACCCCTCCACAGATACATTGATAAAAAAAAGTGTAGCCACGCAGGGCACAGGGAGTGTATTATTCTTATATTTCCAAAGTCAACTAACAAAACTCCAAATATCAAACTAATGCAGCCATCCTATCTAAAGATTGGTTAGCTGCAATTTAATACATTTCTGTTTTGGGGTTTACATATGCTTTAAAAGCTTGTCATTACAGCTATATGCTTCATGTGGATATATGATCCACCAGTACCCTTTAGCCAACCAGAAAAAAAAAAGCTAAAAAGGTAAGATACTTTTATTGTGTGCAGATGCTGCAAGGGATAACATAGGAATAAAAGGAGTTGCTGCAGGCAGTGATTGTCCACATTAAGGATTAGGATGCTTCATTGTTTGGATATGGAAGCCCTCAAACATGGACGTTTTGGGTCATTGGACATGAATAATTCTCTGTTAAGCATTGTGTACTTAAAAATACATTGCACTGACAGTATTGTAATGGTTTTTAACCAAACCTACCTGTGCTGGGTCTACATCATTTAGCATTACTATTGATGTACAGTGGTAGTCAAGGACCAGTCTCCAGAAGTCTTTTACTGTGTTCGGCAACGGATGCTGTGTAACGATGAAAGCTGAAGGCTGCACATAGCTCTAAAGAAAGGAGAACAAATTATAATGATAGCAAAGAATCAAGGAATCAAACACATTTCGAAGCAGAATGTCACAAACCAAGACATTGTTAGCATTAACAAAACGCCCAAGGCCCCTTTGGATTCTTCCCTTTTTCTTGTATGTAATAAATGCCACCTATGTGCCTGCCTGTTGTAACAACCTTTGGCTGCCCTTGAATTCCTTCACAAAAGAAATACATTTGACGTTTAAAACATTTTATCTTTCCATGATAACAACATAGAATTTTTTTTCGAGGCTATGACTAGGAATTGAGTCGTTGTGGTACTTCTGACAGATATATATTTAGGAAGGATTTTAAATTACTCTGAGCTCACATTATGAAAGTGAGATGAAGGTTAGCTTAAAACATTGATACATATTAAATGTAGACACTGGGAAAAGTTCACAGGCTGAGTTCTAGAAAATCTCATCTACTGTAACTTACACCAGTTTGCTTGCCGTGTTAGTAGATCACTAATAGTGCACTCAGTTTTCATTTTATTAGGTATTTATTAGGTATATCTGAATTTGTCACGGCATGGATTCTACAAGGTGCTGGAAATGGTTCACATGTCATTCCATAATAGCAGCCAGTTCCTGTAGATTTATTGGCTACTCAATCATTCTGTGAAACTCCAATTCCACTGCTTTTCCAGAGGTTTAATAACGTGCATGGCATATTCTGACCTAACCATTATCATACTGTAGTAAACCTGCACCATTTTCCAGTCTTTACCTTTCTGTTTTTGATAATTCCTTGATTACTGTAGCCTAATTTCCTGTACTTAGCTGACAGGGGTGGAACACACTATGGTATCTTGATTTAGTAGCCCATCTTCTTCAGGGTTCCCTGTGTAATACATTCAGAGAAGCCTTTTTGCACACCAGTGCTGTAGTAGATAGGTAGTTAGTTCCTATCATTGTGAAAAAGTTTGTCTATTTTCCACTTAACCTTACTCATTACCAAAGTTTTTTTATCTGCATGTAATTGCTGTTCATTGGATATTTTGGGATTTTCACTTTATTCCCTGTAAAATTTGAAACAGTAGTATGTGAAAATCTCAGGAGGTCATCAGTTGTTGAAATGCTGCAAGTACTGTGTCTAGAACTGATGGTCACTTTGATCCTGCATCAAACAAATGAACCTTTTGATCATGACTGTGTGACTTATGTGTTAAGCTGCAATCACATGATTCACTATGTGTTTGATATTTACAGAGAAGGTATACTTCACAAAAAGTAAACTAAGTGCATGTGAAAAATACTGATATCTGTATATAGGGGTCATAAAGATCATATAAACCAGATACAGGGAGGAATTGATGCTCCTCTCATCTATTCGGCTATGTGTATGTTGTGTTTAGGACTGAACAGAATTAATTACAAGCTATTCACAGCATAATTGTAAAATGTTAAGTACTCTCCTGAGTGTTGACTGAAAGTGCTAAATCTGAGGTATTCATAGACAATATTTTATATTTGCATCAATTAAATTACTTAAAAAGCAGTATAATTCCAGTCCAAAATTAACAATACATCAAATATTGACTATATAAAAACTGTAAAATGTGATTCCTGATGGGAACCATTACAGTCCATTGGTGGAGTTCAGATTGATTGGTGCTTTTAGCAATCAAGCAAGAAAAAAGAGAGACATGGGTCTTATTTGTCAATAGGTGATAAGAAAATTTCCAATGTTACAAAACAGACAAGGCTTAGTCAAACACTGAGTTTTCATTATAACCTCAAACTTCTATTTACTTTTTAATACTGGTAAAATAGTTGAAAATTTCCTGCAGCACAATGAAATGCACAGTGGAAGAAAGGCCTTCTTTTGGGCCAAACATATTTACTGTTTTTTATTTAATTTTTATTGGGAAGGTTCAAAGGAACCATACAGTATACAGAAATAAACATAATGACCATTCAAGTGGTAGACCGTAACAATCGTAAATACAAGAGAAGGAAAGAAAGGTGGAAAGGGCCAACGTATTTAGCTATATAATGCTTCAGCATTATATTCAGTAAAAAAAATTCAGATAATCCAAGAAATTCAATATAGTATTCTGACTCTATGGCAGAAATTAATATGAGAATCCATCAATTCAATAAGGGTACTTATTAACTCAACTGAATTTGCATAAAAGCCTAAAATAAGTTGGTGCATTAAAATAAAATAATCAAAATTCAGTAATTTTACATTTTAATTAGGCCTAGCTCAAGAGCAATTCTGTTGTGCAACATGAACAATAAAAATCATCTCACATTATTCTATGGCAATGCCCCCTATTGTTCAAACTAAACTTGCACAGTTTCCTAAATTTTGTTCCCTAATAAGCTTTGTAGCATTATGACCAATAAAGGGGCAACTTCCTTTGCAAATAGAGGCAGTTTTTTTTTATTCATTTTTCCTTTTGCAAAGTGTTGCCAGCAGCGGAATTCCCAAACATGATTTTAACATCCTATCAGGATAAAATTCAGTCTTGCAATAACAGCAAAGACACGATGGGGTAGAAAAGTTTCCTAATTAAATCAGTGTTGGCAAACTTTTAAATATATAGGAAGATGAATAAACATTCTAATTATTGCAGTAGTGCAAAAAAAAAAACACACCCCCTTCCCCACACCAAAAAAGCTAAAATGAACATTTAGTTTGTAGCACTATAAAGGTTATGGTTATTCATGGATGTCTTTGAAATTGAGTTTAAATGGTAATAAATTTCTCCTTGTACAGAAATCCAGAAGAAACTGCTCTGAGACAAGTAATATTACAAAAAAATGAATGTTTACTATGTCCATTAGTGCATAGGCACAATATCAAGGGAAATAATCTAGCGATGGTGTAAAGTTCTACACTTTATCAAGTCTGCAATAGTGCTGTAGAATATTAGTTGACATTCTCTTCATGAGCAATATCTGTCATTTGCTATTGGTTAAGTGTACCCTGACGAGTGCTTTATTGTGCTGCAGGCTGCTTTTTTTATAGTTTGGGAGTTTTCATTTTGTTGGATTACAGATTATATTCTCATTAGTATGAACCGTAAAACTGATCTTACATCCATCAATGCTGCGTTGATGTAGTTACTACTCTCGCCGTCTATTGTTATGAGGAAGGGGAGGCATCTGTCTGGAGGTAAGACGTCCATACATCTGTTCTTTTCATGATTTCTGGGTAATAGTGCTATACTGCAGTCTTCCACTCGTAGTGTGGGTGTCACCATATTCAATGTCTGCAAGTACAGAAATATTAACACAACATGTTAAGGATAACTTACAGTCAGTGGTTGGAAACATTTTCAAGGTTCTTATGCAAAAAATCATGTTCAAGAGACAAATGTGCAAGAGACAGGTCTATATTTTGATATATTAGGATGGAAAGCTTTTTTTAGCTTGTACTTGGGGTTCTGCTAATTGTGACAGCTAGTTTTCATACTCCAACACTTAGTTTGCCATGTATGAGCACATCTCACATAGATAATATCAAGTGGGAGGGCTGAGCATACTGTAAACTTAGTACTGCGACCTTTTCTCTAAACCATCAATATCATCATGGTTGAATATTTGTATAGGTGATAACAAATACATGTTACACATGCAAATGAACGGTATTCTTGGCACTGACATTACCCACTATGCACCCCTTTTATTTCCAGAAATGCTTGAATTGACTGCACCTCTTACTTATACTGGGCCATATATTGTCACCATTGGAAGCACTCTGGAATTATGTATGTCAATACCCACCAAA
This sequence comes from Pyxicephalus adspersus, assembly GCF_032062135.1. Taxonomy (NCBI): domain Eukaryota; kingdom Metazoa; phylum Chordata; class Amphibia; order Anura; family Pyxicephalidae; genus Pyxicephalus; species Pyxicephalus adspersus. Next base: position 48,212,009 of record NC_092862.1, on the reverse strand, counting down.
GAATATTTTTGTGTCTTTGATAAATGTATAAACTGGATATATTTTGTGTGTGCTGAATACATTCCTGGTAGTATTTTTTATATTTTTATGTGGGTTCAAAAAATACATCGTCACCTATCAATATCTACTAAATGAACCGACTTACTCTAAATTCCTCTTTTATTTGACTGGAGTTTGTCTGTGGGTCCACTTTATTCATTTCATAATACACGGATCTCACTTGGGATGCTGAAATTGATGTGTCCCCACATAGACAGGCTTCTAATATAGCATCATGGATGAACACATACTGCTCCTGAAATAGGAAATATAGGCACACATTAATGATTCCAATTAGACAGTGGCTCATGTTATTTATAGTGTAAGACGGTGGTTGAACAAAAGCAGCTTCTGGCCTTGCATTACCAAGATCCACTTAATTACAACTAAAGGATTCATCTGCATCAGAGACTGTAAATTTCCTCTGTGTATATGTGGAGTTTTTTTGTGTACACCCATTAGTCTCTCAATACAAACATATCCTACCAGGATAAATCTACTAGATTGGTTCTACTGTGTGCATGGCTAAAGAAAGAGTGTAAGCCTATTTGGAGGCAGAAGCTGAAACTGAACAAAATATCAAATAGTGTAGTTGGCCCTTGACGTGAGTTAAAACTCATATAAAGATGTTTCTTGTATAGCTGTACATATTACACTTTACATATCACACACTCTCCCTCCTGTAATAAATGTAATCAGAGAGCTCTTGGAGTTCTGTAACATTGGAACATAGCTCTAATAAATCAGTGAAGCTGGGTGATCCAGCAAACCTGGAATAGATTTTGTCCAGAATTGAAAACATTTGCTAACAAATAGCTAATGACTTTTAGGACATCCATTCCAAGTTTGCTGGATCACCCAGCTTCACTGATCATGGTGTATCCTCTCAAGCCTTGGAGAGCTTTATTAAATCAAGGCCAAGGCATCTGAAATAGATCATCTGTTTCTGCTATAATGAGGTTGATTTTGTTTTTAAATATATTTAATTAAACTGATGCCTGAACCTGTTCCAGCAGATTTTATTTTCAAACTATCATATTTTAAAGCTTAAAGGATGAATGTGATTAATTAAATGATTTGGGGAAAGAAAAATGAACTACACAGATCATGTGTGTTTTTAATTTAATATCTCCTAATAGAGCACAAATAATGTATATATTATATATATAATAAATATAAATATAAATATATATATATATATATATATATATATATATATATATATATTATATAACATATTATATTAGATTAGATATATTGGAAAGCATTATGGTGAATGTACCCCCCTATTCAGTAAACAATGGTCATGTAGTGCACCTTTTGTAATAATAAATAATAATAAATGGACATTTTTGCTCTTAGTTACCATTATACAAATGACATGTAGGTTGCAGTAAACACCTCCTACTTTTTTATAAATGTGTTTATATTTTAAACACAGTGGAGCCTTGACCTTACAAAAATGATTAGATGTTAAACAATAAAATACAATTTGTTGTAATGCCAAACACCTCCAACATTCTCTTTGCTCCAGTTTTTTATTTTTTTTTACAGTCCAGCCTTCCTATACTGTTAATAAGTACATGGCTGATGTTTGAGCATTGTATGGTTATTCACAAAAAGCAAGTTTTCAGTTTTCTTGTGTAATTACCTCTGTTTGAACCATATTCACTCTACGAGAGCGAAGTTCCCTTACACAGTTGTAAATATCTACAACTCCTTCTCTTTCTGCCATATCCAACATGATGTCTATGACAATAAAGCAGCCTGTTCTGCCAGCTCCAGCACTGAAATAATAACATAAATTCATTATTACTTTAATTGCAAATCAGTTAGACTATCATGAATATGCCTACTTTTCTTGTATTACAAAATAACACTGTTTTATAAAGGAGATGTTCTGTAACCCTCGGCATCTAAAATCATTTTACCTTCATTGTATTACCCATCTAGCAAAGTTTACATATCATACATGATAAGAGTAACGCTTGACATCTGTCAATGCCTTGTTTTCTTTATCGCAGCTTTATTTGTACTGTAAGGAAGAAAACAAAAGACTTCCCAGGCATAAGATGATGATCTCAGGTCTGTATATAGCTGCTAAGAGTCCAGCCTGACAAATGTTGGGGAAGAAAGTGTTGAGAAACATTAAAGAAATCTTGTCTTCTGTCCTCCTATATAAGATAAAGCCGGGACATCAACATGTGCTCTACTCCTTCCTTTTCATATTCCTAACATGAACATGCATGCAACCCACATGTACATCCTTAAAATCAATGAAAAGACAGTTGGCTCACCCTATACATTTTCTAAAATATTCACTAATGGAAAATACACACGGCCAGATAGGACATTTTTTGTTGGGTTATGTACATGAGTTTTCTGTGTGTCTCTTTGCTCTGATTTGGAGCTAATTAGTAATTAGGTTGGTAATGTTTGTATTTGACTGCAACTAAAACCTAAACATTTCAGTAAGAGCAACTTTCCGTGTTCCACAACTTTGATAAATGCATGGGACTGGAACATAGGTTTGCAGACTATAACAGGAGTTGCCAGAAAGTAGGGTTAATACTAACAAAAATGTAGCTGCTATGGACACGGAAATAACAAATGATGTGTAGTTGCCATTTAAAAGTAAATCTTAGTCACATCAGGTTTTCAAAGGTCATAACATATTAATGTTTTTGGGGAAATGCAATTTCCTAACTTCAATGTCTTAAGTTAAATACAGTGGTACCTTGGTATAAGTCCTTAATCCATTCCAGATCCTTGGACTTATACCAAACAATTTTTTCCTATAAGAAATAAAAGGAAAATGATTAATCCATTCCCATAAAAAAATCCAATAGTTATAGGTATATTATTCATTGATGGGGTTATATAAAATAATTTAAACACTGCTTAATACTTAAGTACATAAGTACAAAAGTACTTAGATGAAATAAATGAAAATGTAACCTCACTTTACCTTACTGAGAGGAGTTGAGTGCCTACTAGGATGGTGCTGAGAAGGGAGGAGATTTATGTAATTCACAGAGAGTTATAGCGCGGGTTGTTCACTGAATGGTAGCAACTGGCGTACTGACGCTCAAGGGCAGTCGTGGCTTTGTCTCAAGAGAGGTACATAAGGGTAGCGTGCTGTGTTATGAATCATTGTGACCCATACAAGTTCTAGCATACAAGTCTTCTTCCAAACAACGTCTTATACCAAGCAAAATTTTGCCAATTGTGTCCAAACAGGACCAAGCTGGACTTATGCCATAGCAGACTTATACTGAGGTACCACTGTATTATTTATTTCTATTTCTCTATACCATTTTGCATCCCCTTAATACTACACATAAGGATAACGTAGCTTACCTGCAGTGTACAACCAGTGGGCCAGCATTGGGTGGACTCTTTGCTTTAACTTGCCGTACAAACCCTAGAAGTCCTGTTGCATGGTACGGTACACCATGGTCTGGCCAACCTGTGAAGTGAAACTGGCGAATTTCCCGTATTTCATGTACGCCCCTCTGTTCAGTAGACACAATGAAAAAAAAATTAGAGTTTGGAAAAAAACATCTCTGTAGCAAATATGATATTTAGGTGATTCTAACAACAAACAGTTATTATTTTTGGGAACAGTAACAGGGAGCAGCGATTGGAGTCATTGGCTATGCATTGGATGGGGGGCCTGCTTTAGAAGGAATTTGCTGCTTGTCCAGAATTATTAAATTGTTTATTGGCTCACTGGCCTTTAGGCTGTTGCAGCAGGGCGGTTCAGGTACATGTTCTAATCTGTTGCTATACATAGAGGAGAATGTATTTACTAATTATTTTATATACTGGTATATATACTTTATACTATATATATACTTTATACTAATCATATTAAATAGATTGTATATACTGTTATTTCCATACGGAATAGAAAAAAAAGACCTTTCAACCTTATTCATCGGATTTGTTTTTAATAGTCTGTCTTATGCTAGAAAATTGACTCTAGCAATTTGAGCCTCCAGAGTGATTGCTGGACCTACATCAGCAGAAAAGTATTGCTATTTGTAGGATTCTTATTAGTGTTTTTATGTTTAGTGGGTATGATTTCTGAGCCAATAAGCTCAATAAAGACAGTAATATCTTCATCTTCTACTTATATTAAATACATTCATATTACAGATTTACACTGAATGCATACCTTGCCTGACCGGTCCAATGCATGCTTTGAGTTTGGGAATTACTTTTGGATTCATCAAGCATAATTATCAATAAAATTTGTCAGCTCTGTTTTCTGTTTTCAAACCTAAAATGTATTTCTAGTGCCTTAATTGTAACCAGAGGCCATACCAATAATTTATCACCTTATATGACCTACATTGTGCCTTCAAATTCTTAACCACAATGCATACAGGCTCCTGTGTATACATTAAAGGTGGCATTTCAGCTAGCATGAGAACTAAATGGTAATGTGCTTGTCAAAATGATGTAAATGTGCCAACATTTCCTTAAATACATAAAGCATGCAAGTAAGTATATGGATTTACATGTTAATACCTTTTCACCTAATACAGCTTTCATAGATGTCTACCACTGAACAGAAGAAGAATGGGCATTGCACTTTCCTCTCTGAACAAAAATGCAGATCAGTTTTTCTTGACGTGTATGCTCAGCCATACACTTAGAATCAACATTGATTTTTACTGCTATCCAGAGCTCCATTAGTGAGATTTTCTCTCATTTACTGTCACGTTGACGGCTGTTTCACCAGACAGGATGTGATGGATAATTTGTAACAGAGATTTTTCCTAACTTATGTCTGGTCATTGGGAAAGCAAATGGAGATCCCTATAACAGAGGCCCACAGAACACTTAAAAAAACAGAATGTTCTACGCCTTACTGACTTTATTTAAAACTTAAACTTAAAAAAAAGGCTAAGTCAGATGTCTTGCACATTTAAAAAACATGTATTATGGTTGTAATTAAACCTAAACTTTACTTTGACTTGTTATTCAGCACATGTGGTCTCCAACACTATCATTATAATATGGTATTGTTTAATGACAATAAAATATTTTCATATTCTGTAGGTTCTAACATGTTAAATTTTTGAGAGAGATAAATCACCCGGAAAAGAAATAAAACTATGTTCCATCTAAAAACAGAAACATATTTTAGATATAAACTAAATTCACCCCAGTTCTAGTAATTTCTTACACTCTGCCAGAGAGATAATATTCTAGCAACGATCATAAATCTCAATAAATAAGACATTTTAATACAGTGCTACCATTTCTAATGGGATTGAATGGAACTCCATCTGTTCAGCAGATGAATCGAGTCTACATGAGATTTAATAAGAAGCATCTCCAACTGGAGGTCTTCACACTTTTCTCATCAACGCAGACATATGCTATTCAGTGCAATTTGCAAACTTCACAAAGCTTGGATAGTGCTTTGAATTTAAGCTCATGCTGAATGCACACTAACATGAAAATAAAAAAAATAAAAAATAAAGAGGTAAGAGTACGGGAGTGCTGGGTGGTCTGAAATACTGACTTTTTCCATTGTAAAGTTAAACTCCAGGCAGATATAAAAGATACAAATAATGCAGTTTTGTATTTTATGGTACATCAATACAATTGTTTTTTTTTTAATTACTGTAAATTCCCACAAAGAATCCAGAGAAGAGCAACCTGTGATAGAACATTGTAAATAACTCTAAGTAGGGTTGCATGTCTAAACACCTCTGTCTTCCAGTGGTGCAGCCTTCTGCCAAAGTCTTCAGCATTTGACACTTCGAGAAGTGTCTAATGTCTGTAAGCTGCATACTCTGGTTGCCTCTACCTCCTATTATATCACTCTGGAGCCCTGCAGAAAGAGACCAAAGTAGGTTTATTTTCAGACTGGCAATAAGGTTGTGGTTCCTCATGCCAGCTAACCTCTACATGCAGCACGGCAGCCCCATAGAGAATAATGGCGGGAGGCCGTGTGTGGTTTAGTACTGCTCCTTGCTGCCCGCTGTCAAACCTGCAGCAGCACTAGTTATAAAATATACAGTGCTTTAACAAAGCAACAGACCTGATGCTAACCACTGGAAGCCACCTAGGAATGCCTAATCTCAGTACAGGTTTGATCCTGCCCTAAGAGGTAGAAGACACAGATATTCTACACAACGAGAAGTGTTGAAAGCTGAAGACTTTGCTGCAATGCTGGGAGACATAAATGTTCAGACTTGCAGGTAGATAATTACAGTATTCCATTACTAAGGGGCTAGTTTTTGTAATTTTTAGGGAAGTGACACAGTCATTTTAATGGAAGCAGTTTAAGGACAGAGAGAGGAATTAGTAAAAAAAAGACTCAGCCCGTTGTGCTGCAGTGCTCATGTAATAACCGGGATATGCTTATAGGAGGAGATAACACTGATGGTAGGGAAATACGCTCATCAGCCTGACGCTTCTCATTTTATTCTAACAGACTTGGAAGAATGCAACAAAGAAAGTCATGTCAGACAGAACTGTGTGATGAGGTTTGTATATCTCAGAACTGGATGAACAGAACTACAATTTTTTTAGCAGGTAATGTATGTATTTATTTTGTGTATGCTGCTGTTTGCTTGCAGTTCAGCTTTAACTTTAGATTGAAACAATTTATAGAAATGGTGGCTTTGTAAATCAAATCATGAGAAGTGAAAAATCTAGATAATGGTCATGGCAAACGAAAAAAAGATTCATCCAACTAAAAAAAAAGCATTTGGTATTAAGAAAAATGTTGATGATGCTTTTACAATCAGAAAACTATTTATTTATCAAAAAAGACTTTTTCTGCTTTAAAATACTTTTGCCAATCACAAAAGAAGCTGCTCAAAAACGCCAATGTTCATGTAAGAGTGATGTCGACAAGCACGTTAAAAATAGCCTGTTCAGGTATTTGTGGATCATTTCTATATAAATATCAGGCCCTATAGTGAAAAAAAGCAGCAAGGAGCTATGAAAAATGTTTAGTCTGTGGACCTTGAAGATAATTATTTATTGTGGCAGGTTCTAGAGTATTAAATTGTAGCATTAAAGGAAAACTCTAGGGAATATTACTAAAAAAGCAGAAAGGGAATAAAGTGCAAAGTGAGTACCTCCTTGCTACCCTTTCATAGGTAAAAGACTTCAGGAGCACAGTGCTGTCTACAACTGACTCCCAGAGGGTCTGCTCTGGGTAACTACATTGTTGCAACAAATATGTATTTTTTTAGGCAATGGTGTCACACAGGGTTCCCTGACTGCCCACCAGGAAATATTTGTGGGAATGTCAGATTCCCTGTTTTAGAAATAGAGCACTTTGTGTTTCCCTCTCTCCTAAAAATTCATAACTAAAGTGACTCTTTTGTTGTTTATCTGTTAATCACTCGTTAGGAAGACACATGTAATTAATCATATGAGTATGACTTTAAATGTTGGCTTTTAAATAGCTTTAGTTATTGGAAGGATATAAAGGTTCAAATAAAGATATTTCCACAATAGAGCCCATAAGAGATTTAAACAGGCAGAATACAATTTACCTTTCTAACATTTCTACAAAACAGTTTTTGACAGTGTTTGTCTATAACAATTCTTTCCCTACACCTCCTACAAGAATAATTCCAGTACACAATTTAACAAAAACACTTACTTTTTCCACTGCAAATGTTCTTATTACATATTCAGCGAGTAGCTCTGTTTCAATTAACGTCACTTTAATGTCTTTATATATCTCTGTGTCATCTGGCCAGTATTTACAACACTTCACCTAGAAGAACATGGGGAAAAAATGGAAAATGAATGGTAATTTCTTTTAAACTACCCAATTTGCAAAGCTTTAATGAAAAGTGACCCTGTCAATCCTATGTTAAGAGCAAGTTCATTGATTTTCAAGGAGAGCACTCAACATAAGTAACAAGTTTGTACAGTGTCCTTATAATCAAATTTTCCTAATTAAACTGTTACAAATCTTAAGTCGGAGATAACCTGGTAGTCACTGATTCATCGTATTCTTTGTGGAAAAACACTTGGCTGTAGATGATATGGATCATTCCAAACACCCCATGATATTTAGAGATTTTTTTATATTGAAAGAAAAAAAACGTGGACTAAAAAACAACCAAAAATAGGCAATCATTAAAAAGTGAAAGGAAGCAAATACAAGAATTTGAGGGATTACAGACACAAGAAACAATCTTATTTTTAAAGCATTTTTAGTATTCAGCTAAACCTCGTTAATAATGCAAATTTGTAGAGAAATGCTATATAAATATTCAGTATGGCTGCCTGTTTATTAACACGTATATTTTAGTTTTTGTGTGCTTGATGTATTGAAACTGTTCACATAAATATGTTCAAAGAAAAAACAGGAAGCAGCTGCAGGAGAATCAGGGACACAAAAGAGTCAGAACAGAGATGTCTGGAGATTGCGGCTGCCAACTGTTGACTTCCAAGTTTTGTTAAATCTAAACTGCAGATTGGAAGGATGAATATCTTTAGTTCTACTCAAGTATTAAGATATTCATATTCTTCTTTATATGTATGGAAATAAGGAAAGGAACAAAACTCTTCTGAAATTTCCTACCTTACCAGTTGATATAAATTAATACATCTATCAAACTTTCAACATGCAAACACGCAAAATAAAATGATTAGGATTTATGTACAAAAGGATAATTACTGTCTAAGGGTTAGTTATATGGGCACATTTCAACTATTCCACTGTGTGACTCCAATTCAAATTCCTAAATCCTGTCGAGTTAGCATACAATGTATATTAGAGTCTTGTGACATAGATTATTATTGTTACTGTTCCTAAAATATGGTACATCCACAGTTTCCAGATTTCCTCTTCTGAAATTACAGAACCTGGAATGGATTTATTAACAGTCATTTGCTATTTTTTAGCAAATGTTTTCAGTCCTGGATTAGATCTATTCCAGATTTGCTGGATCACCCAGCTTCACTAATGAAAGTATATCTTCTTCAGCCTTGGAAAACTTTAATATTTCAGGCCCAGTGGTAAATCCAGTATTTGCTAAATAATGAAGTATATTAACAAACACGTAAAAACAAGTTTATAAAGAGACCTATAACAAGATGTCTAATAAAACTGACCTAGAGGCATTTAGATTTCCCTTTAAAACTATTTTGCATCTTTTGCATTGGATTTATTTATTATGATAATGTCATCCCTTAGCACATATATTGACTTAAAATCCTCTGTGAATCACTGGGCTACCACTGTGATTACAGATGGTAATTTCTTCTCAAATTTGTTTTCTTGATAAATTAGGAGATAATTTAAAATGCATGCATACTAAAGAATAGTCTTGAATATGCCAACCCAGTAACTGCTGCTGAGAAAAGTATACTGACGTAGATGACAGTCTACTCCAGCCTTCACTGATAAATTCTATCTACCAATGTCACAGTTTTTCTATTTTTCTACAGCTTGAGAAAAATCTTAAAATGGTTGCTCTTTAGGTGCTCACGTCTCTGTAATATTTCATACTTTCATTAAAGTAGGTTATGGATGAAAGTTTCCTGTCAACAAATCTAGGTTAAAGCTGTAACAACAACAGCAGCCCGTTTCATCAAAGCAAAAACAAAATGCTTGAGATGTCCATCATGAGAAGGCATCTGTGTACTCAGCACAGTGACGCATACCGTTTCCCTTTGGATCCCCAGAGAAGAAAAATTGCAGCCTAACTAATGATAAAGTTAGGATTAGGATGGAAGTAGCCTGTCGCTGATTTACATTTTCATATACTAGTTCTGGCTTAGTAAACCAAAGCTACGAAGTCGTTGCATTGGAGCAAGTAAGTGAAACAAGTTGAAGAGTGGCACGTATGGTTGTCACACCTCCTGTTCCAACAAAACAAAAAATAGCAAAAAATATGTTTAATATGTTGTGGTTGACTAATGATGTCAAAAATAGAAATACAAATGTAAGTTTTCATTCTTGGACCCTGCTTGAATACTTCTAAAATAGACAGGCAGATGTAAGTGCATATGTTGATAAAAGGTTATTTTAAAAGAAATAAACAGTTTACAGATTGCTTGTATATGTTATTGCTGGCCTAAAGTCTGTTACAGTAAAAGAGCTTGGTTTAAATTAAAATGTTTATCAATGTGAAATGAATCATAAAGGATGCAGAATCAACACCTACACCAGTTTATGTTTTCATGGCCCTGTGATAAGGTTAATATGGGACATTTTTCAAACTAATGCAAAGTTGAAAATTGTACACTTTCATATGTTTGTATTATTTTTAGTATTTTAAAATCGGATTTCTTATTGCCACAATATCATAAAATTGTTATATGTAAACCACTGCATTTTATGAGCATCATTTAAGTCACAAAATTTGTTTTTGATTTCTGTCGTAGGTGTAGGGACTGTACCTCTTTTAGGACTAAATCCCTCTATACTTCTTCCTTTTTTAGTTTTACTCCTATGTATGGACATTTATACAAAATGTACTATTTAACTAACAAAAGTATTATAGTACACCAAAACTTTCATCCAAACCCTATATTATTGCATCTATTATATATTGGTGATAAACGTATGGGTTTAAACAGTTGTTTTTGGCATATACTCCCTCAAATAGGGGCATGTCAAGTGTGTGACTGGCATGTTTTGTGTTAGAAGGTGTCCCTTTTCTCTGCTAAAAAGAAATATGGGGTATATTATTTTGTTCATGTAAAACCTGCATCATTCAAATAATTTACAACTGTTAACACACACATGACAGGGGTTTTAATCATTTCCTACTCCTTCCAAAACCTTTAGGCTTTCGGAATTAGGAATCTTGGATATACTTTACATAGAATCCACTATACATTTTTAGCACAGTCCAAGAAGTTTCTTGAAAAGCCTACTACCTATTACTGCTTATAATTCCTTGTTATCGTAACCAATAGCATGGTACAACACAGTGATTTGATATGGTGATATCACAATACAGTTCCATTATTTTGTAATTGCGAAGAGCCTACACAGTCATTACTTGTTATGATCTGCTAAGCAAAAAGCTGCTGTGAACATTTATATGTCATAGTTCTTGATGAGCAACATTTTCCTAATCTCACACTGCCTTGTTCTCTGAAGCCACAACTCCTGGTTTCTATTTTACTCCCAAAAAATACAGTTACTCTATGCTTTTGTAGGGAGTAAAACAGTTTCACCATTGGTATAAAAAGTTTTTAGCTTTTTGGTGTCTTGAATTTTAAGAATCTCAGAAGTAAAACCTTGGTTTACCTAAATGATGGACCCCAACAACAAAAATTGGCCAAGCATTGTGCAGTTTTCAATAAATACATGACAAGCTACAGGTGTAATATATCACTTTTGTGAGATATATTCCTCTCAACATTTAATCATGTAATATATTTGTAAAATCTGTAGACACAGTTTGACACTGCATGTATGGCTAGACTAATCCAAGAAAGAAAAAATACTTAGCCAGCTTGCTAAAAAGTTCTGTGTGTTAAAAAATGGCATTTGGCAGGAGAACTGCTCAAGTAAAACAAGGTCTCTCATATAAGCCCAGTGATCATTTCAAAAACGAATATCTGATCTTTTGCCATAATCGGCCCCTGTATGGTCATCTTCAGGTAATATACTGGAATTTATCTCTCATCTCCACCCAAAGGATAGTATTAACCTTTAACGGAATGGTCCAGGGCAGACACTTGCTATTTTTTCTCTGTCTACTCTTGTCACTAGTCAAGCAATTTTCTCATAATATGAAGTGAATGGGTAGAAAATGATAGAAATGTGTAAAAAGAATCCCATCTGTGTTGATTTTTCTCTCTCCAATTTGTTACAGAAGATAGAGCACAACACAAAAGGGAGAATAAGAACCAGGAGCTGACTTAAGAAAAAGAATAGGGTAAATAAATGGCAAGCCAAAGATCAATACCGCTTTCAGCTTTTCATTCATAAGATTTAACTAATGTGTTTACTCTTCAATATAGAACTCTAGTATGAATGAAATCATTTTATCCCCTTCTTATCAGTGCAGTGCAGGACAAACTAATAATATTTGTAAATGCCTGTGGAGCTTCATTTAAGTTTTTTCTTTTTAAATAAACATTCACAGCCTATTGAGTTGTTTGGAAATCATTAGCTTAAATTACCAGCTCAAAAGTCTCTGATGGGAGCTAGAGAGGATGCCCTGCATGGTTTCTGGCGGATGAATTCACATTACAAGACAAAGGACATTTGCATTTTATAATAATGTATAAAATTATATATTAATGAAACAAAACCTACAGTAATAAAACGGATTCCAAGGAACTGAGGGGTGTCAAGTCAGATCTTCAAAGGCACCTAGCTAAATGCCAGGTGTGGTAATGTGTGTAGGTGCCAGTGGTACGACAAAGGTCCCTTGCTGGATTTGTCAGGAACAGTAAGCAATGCGTAGCTTGTCAAGGAAGTTTCAGATAATGACAAGCAATGACAGTTATACCGGCCCCTGATGGGGAAAATTCTACCACAGGTGGCAGCTGCAAAGAGGCCTTATGACCAACCCTGTGTAAAACTAAGCTGTTCTGTGAAGATATGAGGAGTGACAAAAATGACTTGGACTGCCCTTGTCAGTCTTTGCAAATGTAAGTGCGTCTTATCATTAACCCACTCACTACCACTATGTTGGGATGTTTTCTAAGAATGCTACCGAAAGACGATCTGTAAAAAGGATATTAAACAGCGGCTGCTGGGCGCTGAAAAGAAAATGAAGCTCAAAAATCAATTTAAATCATTAGGCAGATTTAAAGACTGATAGCTTTGGTATGAGATGTGAAGCAGCCCTCAATGCAATTATCAGGAGACATATCTGTTTTCATTTCAATGCTATTACATTGTACTGCAGCAAAATACTTTCACTTTTTTCGACAGCCTTAGGACACATAGGTGTAATCAGAAAATTAAAGTGTTTTCTTTGTGTACGGAAAACTGTGCCTAAGAGCAGAGCTTGCAAAAAGAAAAAAAAATCTAAAAAAGAAACTTGACTGATTTTTATTAGAAAGTTCATCTTTCTAGTTCAAATAAGAGATGGCAGAAAAGAAAAACTTTGGGGGATAAAAGTATAAGTCCCAAGCCTCCAGCATGTAATTATCTGGGGTTCTAAGCTCTTATTGTACTAACCACAAAGGCCATGGCTTGTAATAAATCATGTCTTCAACGGTAGGAACACATGTTACTTTTGCCTATAGCATATTCTTCCTTTTGTTTTCCCAGAATAGTATGAACCTGATTGCTATTTGTTCATATATATATATATATATATATATATATATATATATATATATATATAGAGAGAGAGAGAGAGAGAGAGGAGAGAGAGAGATAATAGAAGTTTTCTATGAGCAATTCCATTCCCCTCTAGCTCACTTGCTTTATATTGCTTGAATGATCTATTCATTAGCATGAGGGACAGCTAGTGAATTTAGTATGGATTTTGTAAAGTAATATGTTGGCGCTTTATAAATACTGGATAATAATAATATATAATAATAATATTAATCCCATAACTGGAGATTTGTTTTATTCTCACAATTCCATTTTCTTAACTGGATAAACAAGGGATGGACAAAATATCTGAAACATATGTTAAAGTAGAATTATGACTTAACTTCCCCCGAACTTACAGGCTTTCTGTACTTGACTGAAACTCCATGTGAAGTAATCTGACCAGTAAGGAAAAAGGAGGAGTCCTTTGATTAATTCAGTTTAGTGTGAACTGAACTATCAAGGTCTCAAAAGGTAATGTAAAACGTTATGCAGAGATTGCAAAAGATAGAAATTAAAAAGTAGGCAGAGAAAAGGGGTTTTGGCTGAATATCAACAAATTGTATTTACAAATTAGGAGTGATATAAATCCTCATTACAGGTTTAGTTATATAAAAATGATTTGCGTGCCCATTAAGAATGACAAAGGATCAGGATGATAAATCTATACAGGATAACGCTGACCGTCAACTGTTAGAGTCAAAAAGAGAAGAGTGTGTAACGTCTTGTAACACCGAGGCGTTTCGCCTTACGGCTTCTTCAGGGGTTCACGGTCTTCTGTTTTGTTTTTAACGGTTTACGGTCAGCTTTGTTATGTATAGATTTATCATCCTGATCCCTATGTCATTCTAAATGGACACAGGAATCGTCTGTATATAACTAAACCTCTAATGATGATTTATATCACTCCAAAGTTGTAAATACACTTATTATTATTATTAAACAGGATTTATATAGCGCCAACATATTACGCAGCGCTGTACATTAAATACACTTTGTTGATACTCAACCAGAACCCCTTTCTTTTGCCTACTTTTTTATTCTATTCCTGCATATTGCTTATATTTAAGGGGTGGCAAAATTACAAACAACCTATAAGAGAGTAGTATGTGACTTTTATCATAATGTAAAATGTTAAATTATGGCTTACCCTGCCCACTTCCACCAGGTTGGTAACCATGACAATGCTGGCTGTGTTTTCATCCCACACCATTCTCCAGAAATCATATGCAGTCTCTTGCATTGGTCCTTTGCAGATAAACAAAAAATATAGAATTAATACAACAACAAAATGTTTCAAATACTAAGAAAAACACTTAAATAGCATCTAAACTACTGCAAAACAGTATGTTTGCCCAAATTGTATGTAACCACTTTACTAACATACAGTAAAACTATGCTTGCCCATGCTCGTCAAGTTCACGTTATTGCTGTACTCCACAGCTGCAAATATTCACCTTTCCTTAGGTACAATATACAGTACTAAATTGGTATAATTATGCAAAGATTAAAGATATACATTTGAAGGATTGAATTTCCACTGCATTAGTGCTGATGCTGTCCATAAATAAAACAAAGAGACCCTTCCCTACATTTTCACACTCATAAAACCATCTAGAAAGTGGCTGTTAAGGGCAACCCCTCCTATTCTACTTGGAAAGGTATTATATAGCCCTTGCTAGTCCTACACAAATTGAAAAAGGTGTTCCTGATACCTACCCACGCGGAATATTCCTATTTTGATCATTACATAGCGACTAAATTTTGCTGCCATATGCTAGTAACAGATACAGTAAAACAAACTTTTCTTTTACAATGTCCCCAATGACTTCAAGTCTCTATGGCTAATAATGTTGATGAGTGCCGAGCTTGAGAAGTTTGCAGATTCACTTGAACCTTGTCAATCAACATAAATGGCAAGGAGTTGCATTACTGGGATGGGTGTTTGGGAATGTGGTAAAGCTCTGGCTGTAGTTGAAATGTAATCTATGCATCCTGAGCTGTCTGGGTTCACAGGATTCAGTGTGGGTAGGTGTCTTTTTTGAAATTTCTATGTTAGTTTTAGATGTTAACTTAAGTGATAGTCTAAGCCTGTACCAGCTCCAGAGGCAAATGTCTCTTCTCATATGTGGTTCTGTTCAGATGCTTCATCTTCCTTTCACATTGACAATTTTCAATTACAGTCTGGCATTTAAATAAATGATTATAGCACCACTTGTCTTTGGCATAAATTAAAATACAATAAAGCCTGCAGGGCAAAGTGGGATTTACAGTTATCGCTACATCCACATTTTAATACTATGCCAAATTATGAAATGTAGAGAACAGAATATTTAAGCGTATTGTATTTATATAATGATTTTATTATCGTACATACATTGATGTTTATTCAAAGCATTCTTTCCAGTATAATCAAATTCAATCACATAAACACTGTAAACTTTCTGTATATCGCTCGAATTCTCATGACAAGAGATCGAAAATATCAATTGATGCAATTATAGCATCTATTTACTGTACATAATAGCTCTAGCTTCTGAATTAATTACTATAATTACTATATACCAAGCCATGTAGTATTAAATTGCAAGGTAACTGCATTTAGGATCAGCTTTCTTCTACAGTGCTCAATATGTCAATATTTGTGTAGGAAGTAAGTAACTAACTTGCATCCTTCACTATAAGCTTAGCAGTGAAGATATATTTAGAGCTGTAGCCAAATATTTCTATATTAATGGACCCCAAAAATTCATCCACAGCATTCAGACATCTGGAGGTACTTGATTTTGCTAGTAAATTACAAAGATTAATGACACTACACAATTGCTTTTTTAAATACTGGAATTTGGCAATAGGGCAAACTCTTACCCCAAAAGCTTGACCAAAGCATTGCCAAAGTGACAATAATGATGGCAGATCAACTTTTCTTGATGATTTTTTTAGCACTTGCCGTACCAACATGGTCAGGGTTGTACAATTTTTAATAATTTCCCACGATCATTGGTTCAGCCTTTTAAATTTATGTTGATGTTTTTCAAGTGGGAATTTGACATTGTTATGTTGTTATTACTTTGTCATGCTACCTTGATAAGGTGACCCTACATAGTAACTGTTATGATTGTTTATTAAAACAATCCTACTATTTAAGGATTGTGGGTTTTGGTTAAAAAAAAAACTTAACTGGTGGTTCTGTGCATTATATACCTAGAAAAACGAACATCTAGAAAGAGAACATCTGGAAATGGAACATCCATAAAGTGTTACTCCCCCAACATACACACAGCCCCTACCTAACATACACACAGTCCTCCACCTATAACATCACAACCCCTTTCCTATTCTGGGATTTTTTCAATTACTCTTCGTACTCCCTTATTTCCACACATAACTTGGTGTGTAGTTGGCAGGTGTGGAAGGCAAATACTAGAATGTCATTTAAAGTGGAACTAAAGTTAAAAAAAAAACATTATGAGCAATAACACAAATTTACCTGCCTGATGGCCAACTTTTTTTTAATGTACCTTAAGCTGTGTATGTGCAGCTAAGTATTTGATCCATGCATCGTTGGCAGCCAGGAATATGGCGAAAAATCCGAAACCCAGAAGAGGGCTGGGTAATGATGCCAGTGACAGAGAAAGATAAGCGGAGTTTAGTTTAAGCCCGTCCCTTCTAAAATAAAGAATCCGCCTGCTTACAAGTTTTTATATTTTAACCTTAGTTCCCCTTCAGGCCTCTTCTTGGGCTGCTCACATCATATCCAAGATAGCTGTGCCCAACAGCAGTTTCAGGGTTTTTAAATGTCTACACAAAGCTACAGGTACATAACATTCAGATAATACACTACAGGCACATATACTGATATGGGAAGATTCTTGTTAAAAGAATGGTCTGACATCATAAGTTTGGTTTAACACTTAACATCAAAGAATAAAGGTATTTATGTCCTTCTTCACACCCAATTGCATTTTCCTTGAGGCACTGTTTGAAGTAACTGCCTGAAGTGTCCATATACCAGGGCATCCAGTGAAAATTCTCTCCAGAAGGGGTTACTGGAAATGTGAAAAAAGTACACTAACACAAATTGAGGATATTTTACTTTGACAAAATTGAAAATGCTTCCTAGATAGTATTACTTGTTCAAAGAAC
Organism: Pyxicephalus adspersus; assembly: GCF_032062135.1. Taxonomy (NCBI): domain Eukaryota; kingdom Metazoa; phylum Chordata; class Amphibia; order Anura; family Pyxicephalidae; genus Pyxicephalus; species Pyxicephalus adspersus. Next base: position 48,194,533 of record NC_092862.1, on the reverse strand, counting down.
AATTTCAGTTTTTGCCTGAAGTTGAAAATAGAATACATGCATAAAACAGCTCAGATTAATTTAATAACCATGAAATTATATGCATCTCTGACTTAGGCAAGTGCAGGCAATTGTCTATAATTTTCCATTTTAAGCTTTCAGTTTATTTGACATACACATATCTTTGCATAAAAATGTCTGACCCACAATTGCTTCTCAATGACACTTACTTATTCAAACACATTAAAAAAAACAGATAGGTGTTCAGTAATGCGCTCTTACACATTGAAACTTAGATCCTATTGCTATAATTTTTAAAATATTGAGTCGCTTTTTAGACCTAGTAAAATACCTAAAGCATCTTATGTGCATAGGTATGTTTACAATTATTAAGCTAGAATCTGTAAGCAGGTTTTCATCTTTAAGGCAGACACATATATAGAATCTCAAGTTCTTATATATCACTATATTGAAAATCAAATATATCGCTTCTGTAAAGTGAGGTGATCCCCACATGCTTCAAATTTTCAATCATGCATACAGTTAAAAATCTATTTTGTTCCTTGCATATGGCTGGAACTTTAGATCAAAGACTGGTTTCCAAACCCTAATATGGGTGGTGAACACCAAAAAGGTAACTACATGCCAGTATTAGAAATCATATTCTTAACAAATTACATAATGAACCATTGTATACACAAACATGTAAAATGCTACATATATTTCTCTATGAGTTCTGTCTATTTATTTGGGTAAAGAGTACAGGCATTTTGAATTTAAAGGAGTTAAAAACAATACAAAGCAAAGGACTGAACACGATCAATGCTATAATTACACACTTTGCAGGCACTTAAAGATGAAAAGTCAAACTTACTGAGAAAAAGGAATCCTTTAATCCCTGACCATGCAGTGTACTCTGACACGGCTGTCTGCCAGTCTCCTATATATTGAATTAGCTCAAAGCTTTCTGCTAAATGTATTTAATAAACATTTCAAATGAAATGTTTTCTACCATTAAAAGTCTCAGTATCTCCAGAACTAGACAAATCCCTTTCTCTGGCAATGTTCTCCTACTACAAGGTCTACAGCTCTGAAATCCATCTAAATAAACCAATTTGTCTGCTTTTATTTCAGGCAGAAGACTGTAACTAGATGACTACATAAAGACAATATGGTCACTATACAAAATATATGATTAGTTTCTGTCTTGTATAATTAGGAAGGTGTCAGTCCTTTAACAATAAAAACATACATGGCCAATCACACACGTCATCACAGACTGCAAGCTATTTAAGGATACTAAATATAACTCAAATATATAAACACAAACTGCAATGGCTATTATTTTGCATGCTTTCCCATACAGCCATGTGTTGGTTCTATTAGAATCCATGCGTACTGTGAACTAAGGCATAGTGCTACTACAGAATTTTCTACAGAAAAAAAAGAAAGAAAAAAGAAAAAAAAAAAAGAAAAAATATCACAAGTGAACCAGTAATTAGGTTTTTAATTGATGAGCTTGTTAGATAATCAACATCTGCCTTGTTACACACCATGGTGATTGGATTTAGGTGTCTGTGCTACCTGTGTAAATACAAATGCTGGGATATTTACCTGACACGTTTTGGAATAAAAAAGTGGTTTGGACAACTGATAAAATTTCCTTAACATTATAAAAACAAGTTCAGTTGAAGGTGGCTAAGTTCTACTACCCAAATTGTGACCTGGATAAAAATGAACCATCACCCACATATACAGTAAAGACCATTTTCAGGAAGTTTTTTTCTTGCTCATAGTTTTTCATAAGTAATATTTTCCCTATATGTGGAGTCTGGTGGTCATTTGTAGTTATTGGGTAATCCAGTAGGGGGGAATCCCTGATATTATTTCCTGAAAACACAGGTCAACAAAAAACTAGTTTTGATAATCATCAGAAACCACAGCTAACGTTCCTAAATCAGTTTTTCGAGCAGATTTTAGATCTGTTTTCAGTTTGTCCTTAACACGTACGTGCATGTATTTTGTACTAAAACATAAAAAACCATTGAAGTGAATGTTTTTACATCTCCAGTGTGAAGTAAAATAAGGCACAATGTGGTATTGATCTACTGAACAGTGTCAGTCAGGTACCATTGTTTCTTCAGAAATGCTAAAGCTGCGTACACACTTGCAATTTTTGTCGTTGGAAAGGATCTTTCACGATCCTTTCCAACGACAAGGGGCTGCAAGATGCATGAACGATGCTCTACATACAGCACCGTTCATGCCCTATGGAGAGGGGGGAGAGCGACGGAGCGGCACCCTGCAGTGCGCTCTCCCCTTCCCTTTCATTACGATCGGCTGTCGTCCATCGTCCGTGGATCCGGCAGGTCGGTCGTCCGGACGATGGACGACACTGACTGTACACACGGAAGATTTTCGCCCGATAATTGGCCGATGCCGATTATCGGGCGATAAAAATCTGTCGTGTGTACGTAGCTTTAGAGTATGATTTTCTTGTGTACTCTTTGTCTGGATTGTCGCGGTAGAGTATCCAGCAGTAGTCAGCCATCATACTTTTACAGAAACCTTGGTAGCGGTGCTCCATTAACTGAATGTCCTGGTGAAAATGTTCTCCTTGTTCGTCACTCACCATACCAAGATTTTCCAGTAAGAATTCTAGATGTGAGTGCAAGAAATGTATTTTTAATGACATGCAACAACCCAGTTTCTGGTATGAATCAAGCAGATTCTGAACTCCTGGTTGCCCAGGAAATGTTCACACAGCCACGTGAATGCATCCCAAGCTTCTAGCTCAGCTGCTGCGAGAGATTGTTTGAAAACATCATTCTGCAAAACAGACTAGATCTGTGGCCCTATAAATATCCCTTCCATCAATTTTGCAGTGCTTATGTTTGGAGACTTCTCAACAAGGTACTGAAAACCCATGGTGTTTGATTTACCCATGGCCTTTACAAGGTTCTTCATCAAGCCGAACTTGATATGGAGAGGTGGCAGAAATATTTTATGCGGATCAAACAGAGGCAGAAACTTGACACTGCTTGTTTCGGGCTTATAAGTATCGCTTGGTAGCCAACCACGCTTGATCTACAGGTCTCCTGTAGAGCGGCTGTCCCACAAGCATAGGAAACAGCAATATTATGTGAATTCTCCTTGCATTCCCATCAGCAAGCCAATGACCTTCATATCCCCACAGATGTTCCACTGGTGTGTCTTATACTGGATTGCTTCAAATAGTAACTTGATGTTGTCATAGGACTCCTTTAGGTTAATTGAATGGGCAATCGGTAAACTTGGTTTGGAATTACCATTATGCAGTAAGATTGCTTTCAAGCTTCTTTTAGAGGAATCAATGAAGATACACCATTCAGGTAGAACATGCTCTTGTGACAAACTGTTAAAGAGTGCATTTATATCATGACAGTAGCACAGTGAGCCATCATTAGTGAAAAACGTTGTCAAGTTATGATTTCGTTTTCTGTAGTGAGTTACAGTTACACCCTGTGCAAGCAAGTGCTTCTGTTTAAGCCTTGAAGCAAAAAGTTCTGCTTTGTCTTTGGGGGGATTTGGATCACGAACGAGATCATTCAGCTCTGCTTGTGTAAAGGTCTCAGAATCTTCATCGGCCAAGTAGTCAGGATCAGATGATTTGGGGTTGTAACTGGCTGGAATTCCAGCACATTCCTCATCACTTTCTACAGAAGTAAGTCCATCATGTGGCGGTACCAGAACTGGCAATAAATCATCATGGGGAACAGGCCTAATTGCAGAATCGATGCCGGGATATAAAATTTTGTGCTTAGTTTTCCCTGAGAATCCACTTTTGTTGACGCTGCAAAAATAGCAGTCGAATAAATCGTCTCACGAGTCTCTCCACAGCATCTGGATTGCAAATGGCATTGCTGCTTTACCCCGATGTAGCCAGTCACGTAGTCCATTGGAACAACTGGTACACATGACAAGTGGACAGCCGAAATATAATTTGTATTGTTAGGTCCATAAATATTTGGACAGAGACAACTTTTTTCTAATTTTGGTTATGTGTTAAAAAAAAGGCTTTAGTTCCTCACATTTTTATGAAATCTTTTTGTTCAACCCACTGAATTAAAGCTGGAAGTCTGCAGTTTAACTGCATCTGAGTTGTTTCATTTAAAATTATTTGTGGTAATGTACAGAACCAAAATTAGAAAAAAGTTGTCTCTGTCAAAATATTTATGGACCTAACTGTATATCATTTTAGGTTCTGTGGTAATTTGGTGACTTTGTGCTTTCGTCGTGAATGAACCACACACGTAACAGAAACTGTCTGGATCATTAAGGCAATTTCTAGGCATGATGATAAATGAAATCAATCGCAGTTAGAGCGGTCTTTAACCTTAAAAAAATAAAACTGTCCTTAAATGCTGTAATATGGTAAAGCTGTTTATAACAAATAAATTGATAACCAATATATAATTAGCTGCATCACAAAAACTAGATGTGCTAGAAAAAATTAAACACAGATTTCAAATCTGTATCAAAAATACTACAAAGTCCACAAAAATCTATATCTGATGAAAATAACATGTTGATTTGTGATAATTAAACAATATAAATTGTTTAACAAATTTTGAAGCATGGGAACTCAAGTACAGAGATTTGCCTCCACATTCTTAAAAGATATAAGCAGCTGTTATAATCTAGCATCTACAACAAATGCAAAAATAAACATTGCTGGTGAATTAACAACTAAAGAAACAGATAAAATAAAACATACAACACATAATAAAAAGAACAGTGGCTATGGGTATGAAAAGAGTACAAGGACCCAATTAGAGCTGAGTAATACCTTAAAGGACCATTAACTGTGTTTGGGGGACTGTATTCTACAAAATTTCCAGGATACAGGAGAGTCTGGATGTTACATATTACTTAGGAGGAGGTATCATTTATATACAAATAAATTCTTTACTGGTAAATACATTTTTACCTAAAGTCCTTCTATAAATATAACATATGGCCAGGTGTTAAGGGGTTGATTGGGCTATAACATTTCTGTGCAAAAAAGATGACAACAAGGTTAGCTTTTTTTGATTAGCTCTTATTACTAATTTCCTAACTCTTTTCTCAATCAAGGGGACTTCACTTGTGGTTGTTAGATGGCATGGTCTGCATGAGACATGGTGCCATTATGTTTTCAGGAAGGTATGTACATCCCCCTGTAGGCTTCTTCCACCAGCCATGATCGTTCTGCATTGTACAGAGAAACACAGACAGTGACTGTGTTATTGGCTATGAAATATATCAGGAAAGATTTAATCTAAAACTATCATTATAATGTTGACAAAAAAGGAGAAAAAAAACCAAGGATGGTGATACATCAACATAATAAACTGCAAATTAGAGAGATATGTACCACTGTAAAAAATTATACAGAGTTGTAAAACAACACAATACAATGTTACTTTAAATGTCTCAGTCAGAAAATTTTCTCTGACTTTCATGCACCTTTTACTTTATGATGCCAGCATGACATGTGAACTAAAATCCACAGTAAGTAATGTATATTTGTGCAAAGCTATTTCACAGTTGACAAGACTTGCACATTGTTGCAGAGTAGATGACCTGTATTTCCCATTCCTCCATCTGCCCTTTTTCCATTTTTACTTCCATAAACTGTTTCAATTGCATTACATGCACTTGCATTATTCCACTAACCGGTTCACTGCTGTTGCCTGTCAACCTTTGACCGAAATAAGCTTTTCTTCGATGCACGCTTTGCTGGTCTTTCCCCTATCTACAAATAAAGGCAGACACTCTACCATCTGTTAATTTAATAAAATAGTGCGGCTTCAGGTAATCCGAAAACGGAAACATTTCATTTCTTCTTTCCCTATATGCTGAATACAAAATAATGGTCTGCAGATATATCTGCAATTGCTGGGTCATGACCCGTGAAGTCTTCTGCTTATTCCACAATATCTCTTTTAACTATCAGCGATACCTTTTAGCAGTGTCTTTTCTCAGCAGACTATAATCCATTTCTATCTATATCTACAAAATGACTGTGGTGATCCATGGCGTGGTGTTCCTTTGTTGAAGTGCTATCAATTTGTCCTTTTCATCTGTAGATCTAACTATCCGGTCTTCTCACTACTTCTCTTCAACAATAGAGCCTTTTCCTCATGGTATTTAATAGCTATTATTAAACGCTGCTCATCTTCACAAGATATCCAACAACTGTTCTGAAAATGAGCATTTCTGTAGAGATGGTACAGCTGACTAAACAGATTCAACCTCTGGAAACCTCTTCACACTGGAGGGCAGACTCCCCAAGAACATTATTAAAACTCTCTTTTGTGTTTCATATTGCTGATCCCAGGTATCCAGCATGCCCATCAATGCTATGGACAATGTGGATTGGACTACGTCAGGACAACTCTTTTGTTAAAGTTGTTTTTTTACAGTATTTCTAAGAGAACTTTAAATTAAAACATATACACACACACATATATATATATATATATATATATATATATATATATATATATTTTTTTTTTTTTTTTGGTATAGACTGCTGATATATTTTCATTTCAGGTAGTAATTAGGTCACAGGTAACAAAAATGTACACAATGCAATACACATATAAATCAAACAAAGAGCAAATGGATGAGCTGAAGATTAATCTGCCAAGATGCTGCCTTCTCTTTTTTCTCTTTTCCTCCACATAAAATGCTAATTAAATTACTAGATAAAAAATTCATTACATACCCTGTTTTAGATCCTGTAACATCCCCATCACTAAGTCTCAGGCTGATAATGGCTGCTGGGTGGTGCCAGCAGGTTGGCGAAAATAGGAAGCGGGGGCAATGCCCACATTTGATGCTGAGTCTTCATAATTTCAAGAATTAATTTGCAATGAATGAAAAAGGAGAGCCAGGGACAGTTCAGCTGAGAAGGAGAGGGCCAGGTGATACTGAATATCCATCAGCCAGAAAATAAGAAAATACTGTACAGTGAGATCACAGCAAGCAATTTCAGTACAGTGGAGGAGAAAAGGTAGGGCTGGAGTTCAGCTTTAATTATCATTTTTACTTATAATAACAATTCATTGTTAAAACAGAACTTCAGATATTAAAAACAATATGTGTTTTTTTCTGGTAAATGCTTTCGGTAGTAGCATCTAAATTTGACCCAGTGAAGGTCTCTTGCAATCTCCTGTATAGCAGTACACTGACTTGTGGGGGCACAGAAAGCAACCAGCTGTGTTCCAGTGCACGAAACATGCTGATAGCAGGAACACATTGAATGAAAACCTGTTACTGAACTGCAACAGGAAAAAATTAGGTCTCCTTACCTGCTGGGCAGGGCTGTACATTGTGGCTGTTGTGTAAACATAAGGAAAGGTTGAGGTTCTTACTCTCCCAAAAAAAGTTTTAGGATAGAGTTGGGATTTAACTTGTATCTGAGTAGAGATGTTAACAAACTACAAAATACAATGCGGTTCTCAAAGGCATGAATACAAAGTGCAATTGCGTCTACAATAATGATATGGCAAAGGTCACCTGGAGTTTTACTACTTGATAATAAGGAAAATATTGATCTGTTTAATGTGCTACATTTCCAACAGCACTTAAAATCATTTAAATGCCTCAAAGGACCCCATTTTACACTGCAATCATCAGCCTGCCACAGCGCCAGTGCCCTACAATGAAAGCTGCAGACTACAAATAACTCATTTTGTATGAATTCTAATGGGATGATATTGACATTTATCCTAATATGTCGATGCAGAGGCTGCAATGTATTTAATTGCTGCTCTCCATCAAACAGCACTGAACACAGTGGAGAAATGTGAGCTCTTCTACCATGTGTTGTGTCAAAACAGATCAGGTAAGTACCCATCTTACATCTATTAAATGCAGCTCTGCACTTCTCTCATAAACTCATTACTCTGAAGTTTCTCAGATAGGAAAGAGATGTTTTAGCACATAAATAATTTTCGGGATGCTGCAGCTACATCTCCAGTTATGTTTTTTTTTTTTATTATTTCATGTACAAAAAATTGAATTTGCAGACAGTTACAATGGTCAACAAAGAAACTAAATGGCATCCTGTTTTTAAAGTTAGAAAAACAGCTATACTTTTCCATTATCTTTTGAAAATTTGCAGCACAACAGTTTACAGAATGGGCCCTAACTTAAAGCTTGGGGAAATTACAATACTATGAGTACTTATGACGGAACTAAACCTTTAAAACTAAAATCTGCTAGTAAGTAAAGTTTTTTTAAGGTCTCGTCTGCCAAACATTCTTTTTAATCACCTAGCACTTTCTTTTATCTGTACATTAAATATGGTAAAAATTCAAAGTCCCAATGGGCAAAGCAAGAAGACTGACCTGTGAAACCCGTAGGAATAGTAGGCAGGGAGGTTGGACCTCACATCGCAGAGGGAAGCATTCCTAGGCATAAATGTGCCATATTGTGCTAATATGCTGTACATCCTGGCACATTATGGAAACTGTTGGCCAGCCACCCCTTATTCATTTTGCTTAACTTGATTTTAATTTGTACCAGTACCACACACAGTGCCTGATATTATCTATATTACCTGAAAATCTTTCAGTGTGTTTATGGTATTTAGTTGACATGTCCGATGTTTTCTGCCTTTGAGGCTAGCCCATCCCTCCTTTAATTATATAAATCTTACAGGCTACTAAGACAGTCACATTGGAGAAAGGCACTTTGTAGGTTTAGGTCATAAAGTCATGCCTAAGTAATAAACTAAACAAATACGTTTAGGTTGTATCTGCCTATAGTTTGTACAGTGGAAACAAACTGGAAAAATAAACTTTGATACAACAGAATGCTTTACAACAGTTGATGTCACATGATCCAGTTACTAACTTTGTATATTTTGTACCTGCTCCAAAATTTGAGGTGAGGGGTCATAAGTAATATGTTTATTTCATTCTATGGAAGATGCCAAAAGCATGTCTGTGACACTTATCTCTGGTGCTATTAGTGGGTAAGGGTGAGAGGGTAGAGGTGGGCTCTGCACACACTGTAAATTTGTCCCAAAAACGGGAAGTAAGGGTGTCTCCTATATACTATATGATGGCAAACCTCCACAGAGACTTATCTAAATTTCTGTAAGGGTGTTAGTTGTGATTAAAGTAAAAAGGCAAAAACACATCCACACCTATAGGCAGTTGAATTTCACCTTCCAACTTCCCCTACTGGCCCTTTGATGTGATGGATGACTTCACTTATTAAAAGGATGGTTTAAAAAAGTAGGAGGGGTTGACCTTTACAGGAAAAGTCTACATTTCCATATACCTTTTGCTGTCTATACCTCTGGATCTAACAATTGTTTGATTTTTCAGTAAAATTAACCTCTTTTTATGAATTCTTTCATCATCTGCTCTGTCTGAATTGTCAAAGCTTGTGACACCTTTACTTTAATGCTAGCAAAATGCATATTTGTCTTCCAAAATAGGTGCTTAGAGGCAAAGTGCAGTAAGAAGAAAGAAATCTACTGAAGTATTTGTTTTATGAACACCAGACTGTCCCGAGGAAGGACAACCTGAAGATGTCAGCAGAATTCTAGCTGGCAGACAGCTTAAAACTGCACAATGAAGACATAATTGTTACTGTAGCTCTAAAAGATATCTTTTTTCAAAGCACATTGTATTGTTAAGGCATTGTTATATGTAAGTTAGGCTGCTATTCAAGATGATTAAAGAATACACCCGCTGGCTGCTTATCTCTACAAACAAGGTGAGTTCAGTTTTTGCATTTATATAATGAAATGCATTCTTATGAACAAAACCTGATTATCTTATTATTAATCACAATATTTAAAGTTACTATTAAAAATGAAGATATAGTTCTAAAATGATGTTGAAAAGAAATCTTAGCTACTGGTTCCCTGCTGTTTGCTTTTTTTTTGGCTATCATTAAAGAAAAATATAGTCTAATAAATTGCAACCCAAAGCTAAAGTAATATGTAAAATCATGACTAGAAAAGACATGTGAGCCTCACAATGTAGTGAAAGGCCATAATTATTGGTTAAAATGTCAATAAAAAATAAGCACCAATGGCGTCTGACTATTGAAGGACTTGGGACTCAAACTGTTCAAATGCATTTTATTGTGTTACTATTTTGGACTGGCAATACACCACACTGCAGGTTTTAACAGACCTGTAGCTTTTTTGTCCGTGCATTGTCCCACAATAATGGTTCCTACCTGGTGTATTAAAACAGATGTGCATTTGTTGTAATCTGGTTAGGTGTATTGGGGCTCCATTCAAAATGTATGACACTGCAACACTACACTTAATTGCCTGCGCATGTATTGTAGTACAGCAGTGGTCGCCAACCTTTTTGGTTCCGCGGACCAATAAAATCACCGGCTCCTGACCGTGCGGGGAGCTGGGTGTCAATCAAAGAGGCTGAAACTTCCCCCATAATGATGTTATCATGATGTGGCCCCGCCCACTCTCCCATCGCAGATCTAAGCCTGTGACGGGAGAGTGGGCAGGTTGTGTCCAGGGACAGAGCCCTCCCACTTTCCTAAGCCTGGGACTTGTACGGGGACGTGTTCCGCAGAGCTGCAGACCCCCAAAATTTTCTTGCAGACCACCGGCTGGCGACCGCTGTGTTAAAGGGTACATTTTCAGTCATTAGGTTTAAATTCTAGATAAAAACAAGAAAACCCCACTAACTCTTTCGAATGGCTCCAAAAATAAACTGTTAGTGATAGGGTGAACATTGCCTGATATTTGTTGCATGTCTCTTCAAAATAAGTTTTAGTTTAGAGAGGCTCCGTTATTATTAAAAGAGCCAAAGATAAGAACCAATTCTAACTGGTCCTCCTGCTACTAGTGGGATAGAGGTTAGTGAATGGAGTAAGAAGATGGAGAAAGCCTCTTGTTTGTGGCCTAATTGCTACTGAATAAAAAGGCCTTGGCTTACATAATAAAAGCCTTTTGTTTGAAGGTCACTGGTAAGAATTGGTACAAAAATACATGATTACAAATTTACTATGCAGAAGAGTGTGTTGAAAGTACGAATAATATTCTCCAAGACTTTGGAGTGATGACAAATGTTGGTGCTTTTAAACTCAGGCAATGCATATATTTATCACAATGAGACACCAATAGCATATTAAAAGCTGATTTTGTGATTTATAAAAATAAAAAAAGGATTACAACTTATTGTTACATGGCCTATTATACACAAAACAATGTAACTGTCCTGACCAAACCAACTCAAATCACCAAATTATTGCAAAAAAAGCCATCACAGCGCTGCACAACTCTCTGCATAACACAACTCTGCACTGTGCTAACACTCCTGTATTAAAGAACTAAAGTTTTAGGAGTTTGTACGTTCCCCCTGTATGTAATTTTACACTATAGGGGAGCCCTATGGCAAGGGAATTAGATTTTGAGCACCTCCGATAGTCAGTAAGGGATGTTTATAAAAGAGAGCAGACATCGTTATATTCCTTTGTTATAATCCTTAACACTATACACACCGCATTTATAATTCAGGGTCCTGCAGATGGCAATGAAAGTGCACACTGCACTGCTTTATACAGGTGCAATGTTTTTCCTTTAAATCATCAATATAGTTGTGCCACAGCCACACTATTTCTTTCTAAATGTGCCTCTTAGTATGTGGCTATGGACTTGTAAAGTCCTTGTGTAGTATGCCAGTGCTATATAAATACATGATAACAACAAAAACTGTCTCTCAGATTACCATTGATTACAGCTCGAAGGAATACAAAGTGTGGATAAGAAACTACTTACATCTTGTTTGAGTACTAATGGAGCAGTTATTATGTTCAAGTTCTTGGTTTATGCATACATTTCTTTTCAAATAGTTTGTGCCCACACATGTCTACTTCCTACCATTAAAATGTCAACTTAAAAAGTTTTAACAAATTACATTTTAGCAATGTCAGATGTTATAATAAAACACAACAGCATACTTTTCTCTTTTCAGTAAATATGCTAGGAAAGGGGAGAAGAATGGTTTATATGTGAGTGTCTATACTTTAGAATCCTGTGTGTTTAATAAATGTATATAGTACCTAGTAACTATGTGTGCATGAAAGGATGCAGAGCATGGGTCTGACTTATTAAAGCTCTCCAAGACTGGAGAAGATACACTATCATGGAAGAAGCTTGGTGATCCAGCAAACATGGAACAGATCAAGTCTAGAACTGAAAACATTTACCAAATAACAGCAAATAATATTAGGAAACTCATGTTCATTAGGAGCAGTCTATCTTCTTACCCTCTACCTGATAGATTTCCTATTTATTTCCTATTTGAAGAATTACAACTATTCATGATGAAACAGGCAAAGTGGGTATGACACCAAAATCTTGAAAGTAGGCATGAAAACAGTCAAGGTATGGCAGAAAGTTCTCACTGTTGAACTATAAGTCATATACAAATCTGGTGGCTGAGCCTGCCCACTAGGATCCTCCTGTAGCCTAAATATTACTTGTGTGTGGGTCAACCTTTAACTGTCATGTCAGGAAATGTAAATTTTATATATGTGGTAAATAACCTATTTTAAAAGTAAAGAACAGAAGACTGCAATACAGAAATTTTCATTAACCAGCTTGCCAAGTGAAAATCTGTGCAATTTAGTTTCTATTAAACTCTGGAAGTGTAATCTATCTCACAATGCTCAGATAGTCACACCAGAGTACCACTGTCTGCTCTGTTAAGGCCAGATTTGTTGCCTATTACAAACTGATTAGAGTTGCCACTTTTTGGCTGCCTACAATTATATTTGCTCATTAACACTTGATAGCTTGAATGCAGATGAAAAAGAGTAAGAGAACAATTAAATCTCAATCATAATAACTCCACAGAGCTTTGAAGATGACTTGCTCAAATGCTATTTCCCTGCAAAGACTAATTATCTCCTTTTTGGCTCCTGAAGATTGCTAGAAGATGGATGTGTGGCATTTCCAAAGTATTAACATCAAGTTAAACAAAGATATTTCATTATGAAATGTTTTCCTTTTACTCTAGGAAAATTAGGCTTTGCTCCAGAATAAGAAAAAAATGAACAACTGTCAAACTGTGCTGTCAATGAGATGGGATTTTGCTTGACTGCAAGATCACTGACAGCAAATAAGACTGTTGTAAATGCTAAAATTCAGGCATTTAGGTAAAATACATAAATGTAAGCTATTCTACCTGCCCAAGGATGAATCCTGTTCATTTTGTCCGTGCATTGTCCGTGCATTGTGATTCAGAAGATGTCTCTGCCATTTGTTGTTTAACTTACTGGCTCATTTTACAACAAATCTGCATTTATCATTATGCTGTGTCAATGTCCAATTAGTGGACAAGTGGACAAAAGGTAACATGGGAACCTGGAAACTAATCAGATAGCTTAGTCCTCTTCCTGGCCTTACATTGTTAATTAGAAGCCCGACTAAACGAAATACCAAATCATTAGGCAGGTAATATAGGTACGTATTTCAAACAGGTACTTTTTGAAAATAGATTTTTAAATAGCTATTTGTGTTCCATTACATCTACTCTATCTGTGGCAGTTCAGCTTTTTCCCCATGCAGGCAAACTATCAGGTTGACCAATAGGTTTAATTATTGGCAAACCTTCATACTTTAAAAATATGAAATCTTCTACCTAGCACAAACTCCAATGGGTCCTAAATCTAAGCAGTCTCATATAGCCAAGCGTCAAGCAGCTCATTGGCACTTGCTGTATGCATTTGAGAGCCCAGAACTCAGAACAGGGAGTGGAAGCGATGGTTTGTATACAGCATCTGCAGCAATTTCTAATATGTTCCTGGTCTCTGATAATGCTCAACACAATGCAGTTACTTTAATTAGGAGGCAGCACTTAGGGACTGTTATACATTAAATTACTAGATCACCACTGCTCTAATCTTATCTGTAGACAATAACCTATTTATAAATAAGTTAGAAAAGTATTTGCCTAAATTATTAAATAAGGCAGTCTTAAATTAATTTATATTTTCTCCAGTTTCCTTACAAAATCTCTTTAGACAGAAAAAAATGACCAACAAGCTAGGCAGGTTACTAAAAATAGGGCCAATCTAGCAAGTTCCAGAGAGATATAAAAAATCAGAGATTTTAGCAATTCTCTACTTGTTACAGAACAATGTAATAATGTAATGAGCTCCAATCAGTGGAACTACTCTAAGAAAGGAGAAAGCAGTGCTCAGTAGCTGCAAATTTATATTTAGCGAGAGGGGCCACTTATATCTATGTGCATGCAGTGGTATGCATCTTTAATGCTTGTTAAGGCGTTAATATTTTACCATCATGTTTTCAGGTGGGACTTTTCAATGTAAATTTACATCACATTTTCTTCTATTGATGAATTCCAATAGGAGGTTTTCAGGTGAATTAAAACATAAAAACTATTTTTTCCTCACTGCACTACATATAGAAAAGTGATCTGAACAACCCGTGACTTGCTTTGAATTGTTTCTGCTCTTCCTTGCATTATTGATTGAATATTGTTTTTTGGGGTTTGTATGCATTTTTTTTCCCTAATTTTTCATTTTTCCCTAATAAATTTTCCCTAAATAAAATACAAAGTAGGCTGTCCAAAAACAAAGTATGAATTGCACTGAATAATAATGTGCTTCCTAACAACCATAAATTATTAGGTAAAACGTATTACAACAAATGGTTAATTTTAAGTAATGTTTTCTGCATATATGCAAAATCCAGTACACAGGGGCTAAACGATGCAGTGCTACACATAAGCCCCCAGCTATTACTCCAGGGGAGCCATTAGCCAGGTTGGATTTCTCTGTCCAAAATACTATTGTTTGCCAGCAGCACTAGAGTGTGTCCGCTGACCACAATGACATAATAAAAGCTAATTAGCAGTTTATTTAAATTCCAGAAAAAGCTATGCAAATGAATCAGACGACTTGGTATGTCACGTCATATTCTTATGACATTTTAAGATGAATTCCCCATGTTCAAAACAAAAAATGTAAGCATACTTTATTTTGCACATGAGTCACAGGGCTACGTGATATTCTTCTTTATCAAATTGCAAGCAGAAGCTTTTTTATATGATACAAATATTTAAGAATAATCCTTTCCTGCAGTGTTAGGATAATCACATTTTAGACATTTTCCATCTCTCAGCCTCTTCTTAGGAAAGGCTGTGTTCTGTCAACATCATGGCATACAGTAAATAATCCGCTTGCACTCAAGACATCACTTGGTTCCTAAATGAAATTACGAATATGTCAAGTGCGATCTGAGACTAATACATATTTCAGTTAACATAGTGAATTACTCATTTAAAACCCCTATCTATACATGACAGTTTTAATAATGTTCTGTACAAGGATATGCAGCCTTGTACTGCTTGGCCCAGTAAATATAATTAATGTTGAGAAAGAATAGAGTTAGATAAGATTGTACAGTTAAAGCAGAATTCCAGGAAACATCTTCACCAACTTATTAGCATAGATGTGTAAACATATAAATGGCCAAAACATTTCCTATAGCTTAATTTTTGCTCAAATACCAGATAACATGACAACTTGTCCAGTACACAGCAGTGGACTTAGGGAACTAGAAGGTTGATGAAAAGTAAGCTGTCCTGTAAGTTACCATATGTCAGTCAACTCATGGTAGTAACATGTCCCCCTCTGTTTGACCAATGTCAACTGAAATGTCCAGTGACCAATTTCATATGCTGTTGCCATGTGGTGTGTCTATGCTGATGGCGGGATGAGGGAGAGCTGGGTGTCTGGGGAAAATGAAGAGGTTTACAGAGTGCGATGGTTATTGTGAGCAGTAAAGTTTGGATTTTGGTTGCAAGAAGGGATAGTAAGAATTCGTTTTTGGTTCATTTTTAGGTTTCCGCTATGTGACTGAACTTTAATTTAAAAAAAGATCTTTACTTCCACAGGGCCCTTATTCCTCCACAATGCTTCATCCTAGATTCTTTCATTCTGGAGCGGAGGAACCAGATGGGTTCTTCTGTTCTTCTGTCTTTTTCCTGCTTCACCCGACCTTGAACTACACAGACGTCAGATCGGTTGACGTTTCTGCCTTGTAAAAAAAAATTGGCAATCTCACAGCGCATGCGTGAGAACATAACTTTTTTTTTCATTGCGGGAAAAGCTCCTTCTCTGCAGGTGCCTAAGATCATGGCATGTGCAGAAGGAGAAGTCTGAACCCCCTGGGATACGGGATGTATGAATCCCAGGAGACTACAGGCTTCCTATTCAGTCTTTACTGCTGGGTTTATGGGAAAAAAACTTTATATAAAAGGGGTAAAAGGAATGTTTTAGCTCTTCTTCTACTACTCAAGACTGAACATTGCATTACATTTATATCTGAATACAGTCCTAATACTTTAAGTCATCATTGTTTGCTATTTGTACGAAAATTAGTAAAATTATTATTGGGCAGAGATAAAAAAAGGAACATATCTACTAAACTTGATTGTTTTTTTGCATTAAACCCACGTTTACTAGTATGACAAATCATAAATATTTATTAAAATAAGTAATATATGTTTAAAGAAACTGCAGCAGCAATAAATCTGTAGTAGTTATATCATTGGTCCATGCATACAGATCAATACAGCTACGCAAGAGGATCACTTTATTAAAAAAAGGATTGTATATGTATACAATATTAAAAATATTTATGCTGAAGGACCCAACATGCTTGACCTTGTGAGCTAGGACTATGAATATTAGCACCAGAAACCTTTACTACTAAGCACTTTAATGAAAAAGTGGAATGGAGAGCATTTGTCATGAAGCCCAGCCTTGAAATAATGGTTATGAGAAGTGTAAAAGGCAACAAGTGATCAATGATTAATGCACAAATCTATTTCTCAGAAATTCAATCATTTAATATTGTAAAGTGTTCGTAACAAATAAAGTACCCCGTACTCATTAAATTGTATCCTTCACTGAAGTAACTGCAGCGAACTGAAATCTGATAAACAGCTTTTGTTTGTTGTACTTTAAATGGCCTTATGAAATCATTCTGGCAAGGTCTACAACCAAAGGGTCTGCAGAAGGCTACGTGTATGGTATTAAATAGGGAAATAAATCATTGCCCTAGCTGGCAGTTAGATAAAGTCACCCACATGGCTAGATAGTGGTTCACATGATTTTGGATGGTTATTTCCTATTGATTTATGGTGCTTAAGTCTTAAATAACTAAAATTGTTGATTATACAATGTGTATGGTTTATGATTTACCAAAGCTCAAGTTAAACTTTCTAATTAAAAACCCAAAACAAAGGGCTATGGCCAAAACTTTTTCACATTCCTGTGTCTGGTGTTTCATTATTTCCTTTTCAATATATTTTTATTGGAGCACATAATTACAGTCATTGCATCAAGCAATAAATGTAAACAACATAATAATTTAAAATGAAAGAGTTAGAGAATGAGAAAATAATGGTTCAGAGGGAAAAGAGCTATAATTTACAAGGCACTGTCCAAGGTGCTTAGATGATAAATATGAAAGACATAATTTACACTAACTATGATGACGACATCCCTACAGCACAAAATATATAATAATTACATAAGTACATTTACACATATGAATGCAATACAAAAGCCAACTAAGTAACTTCCTAGTGAGCCCCTGACAGGGTGTTTTATTATTTTGTTGTGCATTTTGGGTTAAGCTGATAGTGGGAATGCACAATCCTATGCCTGTCTTGGTACAGAAGGACAATGTGTGACATTGTGTGCCTCCCTTCCCTATTATTTCAAATACACCAGGCAAATACAGAAACTGTGGATCTGTGATGGGAAGTCTATAGTGGAGTTAGACAGAAACATGGGGCTGCCCTAATGTACAGAGTAAATATTATATGAACTAAAGGAGATGAAATCATAAACAAACTGATTCACCATATTTGTATTGCAGGTTAGTCAATGCCCGCTCACATCTGATTGGTTCCTTCAATGTTCTTTTTTATTGCGTCTTTTTACTTAGATCATGTCCACTGTGACAATACTTCTGATAAAGACAAAACATAGAACCTGCCCCTCCAGTGAATGTGTTATTGAGGTTTGTACCCAATAAAACAAAGCATATGTCTCCTTTTATCAACTGAATGCACAAACATATGGATAGTACAAGCATGTAGGTTGATGCATAGGGGGAGTCTTATATACACACATAGATTGTGACTTTACAGCTCTCCCATGCAGCACGGCATGTACCTGATTCTATCTATACAATAACTGCTGATTTTGCGTTTGTATTCCTCTCCTCATTTTATGATCGCCTCATGGAGCTACAGGAAAAAAACAGCCAAGGTCCATTAAATAGGAAATAAAGTACACACTGTGTTTATTAACACACATCGGATTTTTAGGTTTCTCAACTTGAAGTTCTACCACAGAGCATTTAAATAACAGTGCAGGATTGTAATTATACTATTTCCCACAAACAGCTCTGACAATTTAATTGTGTACTGAGCATATTGCAGTGCAGATTGGTAAACGCTTTTACACAAACTTCCCTGTCAAAAATAATGTTATGTTAGTGCTGCTAAAACAACCTTGTCTTCAGTCGTTTTACATGTTTCACAGTGATCATACAGCACAAAGTCACGTACAACATGATGAACACAAACAGTGAGACTTACCTTGTGTGGCAATATAGTGATTTGGTCTATGATAGCCCTGCAAATCAAAAGAAACATGGGGGTATTATAATGATTCTGCTTTCACTTTCTGTACCGCTTATCAATTACCGGTATATTTGTATCAAACAGTGTTTTCAGAGCAAATATCACAACACTAATCTGAGCAATATACTACAAATCGTCAAAGACTCAACCTAAACCAAGTTTTTTAACCTCTATGCTGCTCATTATTTATGTATTTTTCAGGCATGTTAAAATCTGCATTTTGACCCTTTGAGAGCAAGAACAATAAAAAGATGCTATTTGCAAATTGTGATGTCACAAGACAGTTTGTGCAACGGTCTTTTTCTGCAATAAATACATGAAAATAAAACATTTAATTCTCGTGCACTGAAACACAGTATAAATTTTTTTTTTAAATGACTTTTGTTTACTACATTGATACTAAACGTGACAAGCCAGAAAATTGCACCCCTGAAAAAACAGCAAATTTCAATAGGCTACGGTTTAAAGAAGAACTAAAGCAACAAAAGGTTCTTTATTGCACAATTGACATGCTATGAAAATTATTTTCTTCACAATGCATACTGAAACAGAGATAAATGAGGGCTTGCTTAAAAATGACATTACCGCTGGATCAGAATAGGTAAATACATTCTTGTACATCATCTGGTCAAGGATTTAATCTGTCTATTGTTATTAATTTACCTTCTGTGATTCTCTGGTCCCTCCCCCTTCATGTTTATGACGTGTTTTAGACCCAATTGCATCAATATAAGTCTATGTCTTCCCTTTGTAATGCAAGCAGATCATAGCCAGTGGAAATGGACCAGCTAAGTGCTGTACAAATATCCTGGCACCATACCTCCTCTCCTATGTACTCCTCAGCCCAGAAATGAGCAATGGTATTCTAGTTTTAGAAGGAGTTATCAAAAGCCTTGATATATGGGTATCACTCTTGTTCTGTTCAGTAAAAGAGCTGTTTTACATTTTGTTCTGCTATTTTGTCCTGTGGTGTAACACGGGGCCCTGAAAGACACATATAATTGCATGTCGAGCAGTTTAACTCAAAAATAGCTGTTGTATAAACCTAAAGTGTATCCAAACTTTAAACCCTTAAAAGCCTTTTCCAGGAATTTTTCTTTCATTTTTAGCTGATGGGCCTGCCAGTAATACATTACTTGTCCTAGAATGGCAACACTCTCTGAGTTAACTGTATCTAGATGGAGCAGCATTGTCGCCCTAGTGCTGAACACTTCCATCTCTTCTCTTCACGTTAAGTTCCATGCTAATATATTTTACTTTTCTACCAGCTCCAATAACACAGCTATTAGACATTCGATCTTGCTCCAATCATACACAAAATTGGGCATTGTAACATCAATGAAAAAATCCAGATTATTTGCTTGTATAAAATACCCTAAGATGACAATCATGGCACTTGATCATGTGTAGAGTAAGTTAGGGCATTACCTTGTGATTGACAGGCGAATCCAGGATGGTATTGACTCTACCTTGACTGCCCCTAAATAACTAAAATCAGGGGATGAAGAGGTTGAGTTTTCAAGCCAAACCCAAAAAAAACTGCTCTAGAGGCCATGCAATTTCAATTACACTGGCACCGAATAAAACAAGAAAGGGAACCCAATAACATAAGATTTTAAGTAAAATAAATTTTCATGCTGATATAGATTGATTTAACGTTATGTATGATCTTTCATTGAGTTCATTGTTATTGCTTACAATTTTGGGTTTGTTGAAACTTTGAATTACCAAACCCCATCATTACAATATCTAACAACAAAAAATGTGTTTAGAAAGTACAGTAATCAGATTTTGAATGCTTTCTTATTGTCCCCAACAAAAATGATGCAAGCAGAGGTCACAATATCACTTCACTGAAGTTTGGGAGATTGCAAGTACTTGTATTCTGAGCCTGATTTCAAATTATAGACAGGAAAAAAGAAGCACATCAGTTGATAAGTATGCAGTTGCAATAAAGCTAATCTTGGCAGGAGATAGAGTTCACAGGAAGAGATCTGGGGAAACAGTACACTCATCGCCTGCTTCATGCTTATATCTCTCTCCATGAGATCTCATGCAAGCAATGCGGGGACAAGATCTGAATGTTAAATCAAATGCATTCTTTAGAGACAAAAAATGGTACTAATTTCTGTGCTCTTTGAAGCCATTCACCACCTGCTGTCCTAAAGATATACAGTCATTTGCTGCGAGACACAGTGGCACTAATTAATGACATGTGGTAAGTTCAATGTGTAAAATAATGTGCACAAATATTAATAATTCTGAAACAAATAAAGTAATCGGTCCCTGCTGAACATTAAAAATGTGTATGCTATTTGTGAGCCAGGAAACATTGCTGAGCAAGACAAACTGTCGGTAACAAATAGCAAGGCTTATATAAATACCAAGCAGACTGTTCTTGCAGACTCTATATTCAGAAGAATATTACAAATTCAAGTAATGGGAGCTGTTTAAGTGTCTGTTCGTGGTTTTAGAAGCATTTTCAGGTTTTCTCAGAATTGTGGTAGATGCATATGAGTGAATAGGCTGCTATTATAGAGATGTTTATAGCAAAGAACAAAAACAGTGTTTCTTTATAGAGTCTTGGCAAAATGATAAGTGGTTAGGATTAAAAATTAAATGACCACAAAGCAGTCTTTGGGCTGTGATGATGAAGAACATGTGCAAATTTTTTTTTGTTCATATAAATTAATGCAAGTGTATTAGATCACACTAAAAATTTTATGAGTTTGCCACATCCAATTAGGTCCCCATAACAGTGGTGGTGTTAAAAACCATCAAAAAGGCATACATTTCTTTACTCAGTCACCATGTAACTAAATTTCTTTTCTAAACAAATATTTAGGAGTGGCAGATTTTAGGACAGATACGGGTTTGTACAATACTGATATTTACAAATAGATAGTGGAAATGAACTCTAAGATACTGCTGCCTCTGATTGCTGGTCTCCTTTGGTGTATTACTACTGTGCTGCTCACTGTTCCCTTGTTCAAGATTCTGACATGAGAAAGAAAAGCCCTAACCCCACTAAGATGACCACCGTCCTAAAGAAACATAGTGCAGACCAAGGCTTGGTTAGTCAGTACAGGGAGAATGGCAAAGTCAAATGGCAAAAGTCCGCTTCCTTGCTTTTTTTAAGGGCATAACTTCCACAGTTCAGTTTCCCCTAAATCATTATTTAACATACATAAAACATAGGTGAGTTGTTTTTTTTTAATATTTGCAGCTAGTTAATTTTTGAACAACAAAAACACCCTACATCTAATTGGCTATAAAATGTTGCACTGTTAGTACAGGGTTATACTGTTGTTTAAAATCATAGAACTTGAGGGAGAGCTTTTAGCGAATGTGGAAAAAACAGACTCAAGTATGGAGGGCAACTGTTTTCAAACTCTTGACTTTTTAAACATGTAATAAAACATCCTTGGCTGAATAACAATCACATTTCTAATGCAAGCTTATTTTTTTTTTTACCCAAAATGCAACTTCCTCCATCCTCTGTGTAATTTAATGTCTGCTACACACAAAAGGCATTAAAACGTGCCATATATAGTCCCCCTTTCACACCTTTCAGCTTTGTTCTTCTCTCTTTACTAGTCTTACAAAAAACATGTCTCTCAATTAGCTTCAGTAAAAATAACTAAATTAATTTTATTACAGGTAGACATACCCAGGTAGCCCTGTTCATTTTGCAGTATAATAGCTAAATCTTGCATTTTCTTTATAGTTCTCATTATAAATACAGTATGTAGAAAAAAGTATAAACATTGAAAGAAAAAAAAGCGTTAGGTTTACCAATGATAAATAAACATTTTTTTGAAGTGTTCTTGATGTTACATACTGTTATATTTTTTGTTAGGCCAGGGCAAGGGAGGGAATGTTGAAACCTTAGCACCAGTACAAAATCTGGGCCAAGAGCCATGAACTGGAATCCCATGCTGTTGGCTACAGACTAAGCAATCCCTGATATTTTTCCTACAACTAATGTTAAAATAAATTAAAAATAAAGCATTCGATGTGTAACCTCCTACCTCACTACATTTTTTTCTTTAATAACATTTTTTTAATTAAATTTATGGTATATAGGAATGATTTCAATTTGGGCTAGTCTGCTGGCTTTTGTCTTAATCTTTTTGGGTGTAGTTTGCCTGTAGTTGCCAAGAAGAAGCTGAGATCGGATCTTGCTGTGCTGAACATAGTGAGGATTGGTGACTGGCCAGTCAACAACCAATAATGAAATATCTCTTGCCTTTACACTGAGCTATCAATAAGAGGTTAAAGAAGTTTTATCAGCCAGCTGAAAGCTTTCTGTCTGTTTTGTTGCCAACTTTGTTGCCTGCCTTGTGGGTGGACAGTGGTTTAGAATATTTTAGATGGCAAATTATGTTTGGTTTATGGTGCTTTATTCTATATGGACTATTCTATTGGACTTATTGGTTATCAAAAAAGCCATTCTTTATAACCCTTCCTTTGTACCCATACTCATAATACCTATAACCCTGTATTATTCATTTCCTCAATCAGAAGTTAACTTATCCACAAATTTGTCAATGTTGATAACAGCATAGAGAGCATCTTGGAACCTGAAGTAACATGAAATGAGAAAAATGATGGTTCTCAAAAGGGTCAATTCTAATTCAATGTGTTATGTGTATGAATGGGACACCTTATTAGGAAAAAGCATATTCACTATAAACGTGTGCACAGTTATTCTGCTAACAGACAATTTCATTTGATTGTCTTGTCAGTGCAGCTGAAAATATTTCACATTAGGAAACTGACTGCCTCCAAATACGTTTTTTCATATTTGCAGTGCAGCTTCTATAGTTTTCAATTATAACTTGGAATGAATAGATTTATCTACAAACTCACTATTTCTCGGATAGTTCATTCTAATGTAAAACATTTGGTTAACATGATGCAATACGAACAAAGAAGTGGTGCTGAATAATTAAAGGGCTTACATATTTAATGAAATGGCTTGCTTGCATTAGAAGCACTGGTTAACAGCTGCACGCTCCTTTGAAGGGAACTTAAAAGTGTGGAGATGACAAGAGACTGCAAATCACAGCATTAGGAATTACATAGTTTTGTCACATTAATATGCAAACGGCTTTCTATTTAATGAAGAATTATGCCCAACTAGTGACAGAAGGAAATAACAGTAACTTTCTATATGCATTTATCAGTGTGTGTAAAGAAAACCTCACACTAGAAGATGCCAATATGTGCAACAGTGAGTTTAGCACTATTAGGTTATTAAGCAAGGGCCCTGCTTTATTACACTGTAATGACAGAGTATTGATTTATTGTATGCGTGCAGCCAGCAGTTGAGTCTTAAACCTTCCTATAAAAAAAAGACTATGTGTATAATTCCCTATGTTTTTATTCACCTGATCTGCACTAGAAGAAATGTAGAGAAGCGTTTTCCCCAGAAATGGCATGAATTTTCCTTCTCCTGTTACATACGTCAGATGAATATTGCTCGAGATGAACAGTCATGCTTGTCTCGGGAAAGAATCTGATGTGTACAAGGGTTACCCGACGTTGTTCATTGGTATATCAGGACGGATACATAAATTACCGGTTGGGAACGTCGGCTCATCCTCTACTTTATATAGAACAGAATGGGCACTGTGTGTACAGCTCTCATTAATTCATCTGTCACTGAAAACAATCATGATGGTTGAAATAGCATTATAATACCATTTGTGCATAGGCCATCCTAAACATGACCAATGATCTTGCTTTTTCACCACAGGTATGGGCACAAAGCCTAGTTCACAGTTTCAGTGGAGCACACAGAAATAACTGAAAGCTAAAGATAGAATTCAATTCCAGGAGTTTATTGGTAAAAGTGTGTAACAGCATTTTCAGTAGGACTGAAAATCTGTTTCATTCTGAACAGCATCTTAAAATTTATTGTAAGTGTTCTGTCTAAGCAAGCTTACAAAATGAGATTTAATACATTATACTATAGTTCAGCATCAGTCAGTGCTGAAAGTTAATAAGTGGCAATGTCACTAAAAGTGCACTTACGTTGCAAAACCAACTCCCCCCTAAAAAAAATCACGTTTTGCATATTTCTAATCCAATATTGTTCTAGTCTCCATCTCTATATTCCTCTAAGAAGCAGTGCAAGAAACCTCTTTTAACATTCATACTGGTCATCATATTAATAACCCATCCCTTATCTATTCTTAGCTAAACCAGTGCTCTGGCCTTGTCATGTTTTAAATCCTTATTTTTACAAACAAATTTTAAACATATCAAAAGAAACTGAAATTTTAGGTTTGTGATAGAGCCTCTTAAAAAGCCTTCATGTGATATTCTTTAAAAAAATAAAAAATAAAAAAAATAAATAAATATATATATATATGGAAAACAAGATTAAACAGGATATGATATACTGATAAATAAAGTTTAGTATACATACATCAATATAGTTTCCATTGATATAGTCTGAGCTGGCTTCATCTTCAATACTCTGCAGTCTCACTCTGGAATGGTCATCTGCAACAGATTTAGAGTAACTCTTTTA
Source organism: Pyxicephalus adspersus (assembly GCF_032062135.1). Lineage (NCBI taxonomy): Eukaryota > Metazoa > Chordata > Amphibia > Anura > Pyxicephalidae > Pyxicephalus > Pyxicephalus adspersus. The sequence goes on along the minus strand of NC_092862.1, from coordinate 48,169,300 downwards.
AACACTTGACCAACATTTAACACTATGTCTATGACTTTATTTTTTTCAGGAATGAATTAACAATGCATATGAGTGTTCGTATGTGATAATAAAAACCAATCATTGTATTATATCTCATACACGGTCAAACTAGTAACCACAAAAGCATAATTTCAATACAGTTCATGCTTTTATGAAATGTCTATATACTGGTTGAAATATTCTGGGAACAACAAAGTAAGAAAATAGAAAAGTAGACATGCCTTTTATTTTTTTTAACTCCTGATAGACAATCTAAGCACTTGCCTAAGATACATAGACAACAAAAGAGATGTCAGGATTGATTTATTCCATATAATGATACAAGCAAACACCCTTCTGTCTTCAAATGTTGACTTAATCAGAAAACAGAATCTGGCAGCACCTCTGACTAAGCCAGAGCAGCGGTCAAGGAACAGAAGTAAGGACTAATGTAAAAAAAAGTTTTTAAGAAACATTTTGATTTTGATTTATCATCTTATATGAAACCTGCTATTAAATAATTGCTAAATGCTACAATTATACAATTAACGACTAACTATATTCCACAGATGCATTGCAAATAAAATATATATATTTGTAATGTTACACAATGTAACTGAAGTTTCTATCTGGGAAAACTCCCTTCTGAATTTAGACCTTAGTTTTTAGAGATTAGACAAAGATGTGGACGATTTGAGAATTTCTGTCTTCCAAATTAGAAAAGGTGTAAACATCTCTGAGGCATAGCACATTTCACAAATCCAAGGCTTTATAACTAATATGTGAATTAAAGGGATGTACCATTGTAACAAGTTAGATTATCTGGCTTACCCAGTTTCTGAATAACTTTGGAATGGAATTAGCAAACTTAAGTCTTCCCAGATTCCCAGAAGGTCTGCTGAGTTAAATTAAAATGGGTCTTGGCCCATTGCTCTGAGCTAGCTGCTTTTGCTCATTGTAATAAATTACTTTTCTTCCTGATGGCACAGTTTCTTATTACGTATTTCCCTTACATGGTGATAAGACACAGCCTAGTTCCTAATGCACCACAGGGCTTAATTATGCTCTGGTATCAAAAAGTCAACAGTGTTAGCAAAGTGACAGTCAGTCTCATGTAATGCTGAATGCAACAGATCTGTATTTTAAATTATTGGTATGCCAATACTGTTCTAGCTCACTGGCAAACAACTGAGTTGAATACATCATTTTGGTGTCCAGCAGACATTGATTACGCTTTGGAAGATCACTACCTTATCAAAAAAGTGTAGTAGTGGAAAGTGAATTATTCAAACCATATTTCAAATGCAGTTATATAATGATTATCATAATTATAACACTTATATAGCACTGAATTCAGTCTAGCGCAAATCCTAAACCAGAAAAGTAATTCCCAGGGGTAGCACCACAACTTCAACTATTTTCCTGTGTCCTTCTTCTTTATTTCAGGTAGATCCACAAAAATATGTTTACAGCTCTTAACTTTACATCCAGTTGTTTTTAAAATCAGTTCATGGAATGTTTGTTTAATATAGTCTTAAAAGTACCAAAATCCTAGTGTATCCTAATTTCAGATACATCCATCTAGCTAAAAATCCATCGAAATCCTATTAAATGGAATTTAAACAGTGCACACAGATATTAAATAGATGGTTCGAATACAGAATACTACAGTCACTAATTACTAAAGCATGATTCATCATTAAAGGGCATAAATAATTGTGTTTTTGCACTTCCTTTCTTTACATAGTATAGTATATAAGATTACAAAAATAAAAACAAATGTAAAAATGATATATTTTTCTTTTTTGACAGGTAAATATGGTAATACATTAGTTTAGTGTTCTCCCTTACAGCCAACAGGGGCTATAGTTTCCTTTTCATGTTTAGCATTATATCTTTGCAGACATATTGGTGGAAATAACTTTCAGGTAGTATTTGTAAAAGATATAAGAACGATGTGATGACATCTCACCTGGACACTGTAATATAAAAAAATACCGTATATACTCGAGTATAAGTTGACACGAGTATTCGCCAAGGTACCTATTTTTACCTTGGAAAAGAGGAAAAGATTGAATGACTCGAGTATAAGCCGAGGGTGGGAAATGCTGCAGCTACTGGGAAGTTTCACTTCTACCAGTGAGGTTCCCTTCTTTTTATTTAAGTTAGGGTAATTAGCTTTCCCAAAAAAATTGACCTTAGACTACATTAATGACATATGACTATGGTAGGGACATTAGATTGTGGACCCCTTTGAGGGACAGTTAGTGACATGACTATAGACTTTGTACAGCGCTGCGTAATATGATGGGGCTATATAAATACTGTGTAGTAATAATAATTTATCAGATGATTAATATATGATTAGTAACTAATCATATATTAGTCATCTGATAAATTATGCATCATTAGTTGATATAACTTACTTTACCTTTTCATGAAAATTTATTTTACAGTACTGTACTGTTCAGTATAGTATTACAGTATAATATAATAGTATGAATACAATAAAGTTTGAAACACAAAATCATGTCAAAATAATACATGTATAAAATTAAAAAAAAAATTTAAATAAATATTATACTCATACTATTATATTATACTGTAAAATAAAAGTTCATGAAAAACAATGTACCGCTTTTACACATATAAATCCACTGTATTGCATTCAATACAGTTATTTTGTATTGAATGCAATACAAAAAGATTTGAGTTTTCTGCCCCGCCCTGAACGGAACGTCCGCACACACTGACGGCACCAGGAACTCCCGGTGACTCATCCGGTGCAGAGAACACCGATGGGGGGAAGGAAGAAGACGCGAAGGATGATGGGAGGACACTGGCAGATCAGGTAAGCAGGTTTGCGGGGGCAGGAGCGGGAATCGGCTGGCACAGGGTGCTTTTCTAGAGGGACCCTCCAGGATGCACCTGACTGGAGTATAAGCCAAGGGTGACTTTTTCAGCACATTTTGGGTGCTGAAAAAGTCAGCTTATACTCGGGTTTTTACATTACTATTTTGCACTCTTTTGAACTTTTAATTTATATTAATATATGGATATATATAGGATACTTTAGCTTTGTTTTAAAGTGGTATTGGTTCAGATGTGTGAGAATTTTCCATACACATGTGGTAAAATCTTGGGATAATTAGGTTGACTGTATCCAACCAAAAGGTGAACTGAACAGCCAATCGTTTGGCATAACATAAAAAGTAATGAGAAACATTTCTTAGTTCTATTGGTTGTACAAACAAACGTTCCCTACGTCCTAATAGAAACACTATTTATACAAGTGCAGAAAAAGCTAAAGCTTATTAGCCCGCCATACTGAAATTGTAAATTCATAAAGTAATAATATTTTATTATTCAAACCTGTTTTATCCCCCTAGTTTTTGCACAAAAATTTGTTTTAGCCCTGTTGAGAACAATATAACCTTTGAAGAGGAAATTGATTCTGATTTTGTGAGTTTGCGCATAATTATCTATACGGCAGGAAGTTTTTAAATCTATGCCTGCTCTTTGGGCTAAGATGATTTATTTAACAGGCACAAAATTTGTAACCTTTTCTTCTGAATGATCTACGGATGTTTCACATTTGTAAAGGTTATAAATTTGCCTGTGTAATGAAATCTCTAATTTTAGTCTGCAATCTCTCAGACAAAAAACCTTAACCTAAGATAAATGGGTTCATAATTATCAGGTGCTCCATACCTCGAATCGCCACAAAATGAACACAAAAAACACAGTTCCATCCCGATTCTGCATTTCAGAGGGTTAATCCACATATTTAATTTGCTAAACTCGGCAATAATTAGGCAAAGATAATATTGCTCATAGGGGCTTAAAATTTAATTGTCCTCCAAATGCACATTGGGAATTTTTTCTGGTCAGTCAAAGCAGCCACTGCAATGGAATCATATGCGGTGCCACTATCATACTGTCAACACTTACATGCTATGATATTCCCATATCTGTTCTTCATTCTGTTCTCGTCTTTCTTTGCTGACTCCCACGGTGCTGTCTGTCCTTCAAAGAAGCTCTGAAAAAACAAATGAGTCACAAGACATTATGCCACATAGAAGGAAGGGAAAATCCACACTCCAAGGTTAGGAGTAGAATTGCAGCGATGACTTCTTAATAGAACTAGAAAAATGCCAGCTTGACTAAAGTAACAGAAATGACTGCCTCAGTTGTTCACAAGATGATTTAATTATCTGGAGATCTAACCGAACAATCATGTATGCTTCATTTGAGCAATACGCAAGGTACAATTTACGTTGTCACTATCACACATGCCTTTCAAAGCAGTGCCACCCAAGCTTCCTCTTTAGATAATGAGCCAAGAATAAACTGTAATGGGAACATAAATGGAGATCGACAGTACAGCATTCTGACAAGTTGACTGTTAAGCTGTGCATGTGCTAGACATTGTGATAACAAAATACTGTCCATTTCCAGGCACAATCAACAGGCATCATCGTGTTTTTAGGCTCACTTGTGCCATTAAAACAATGGATAACAATAGTTGACTATTTTGTATATGCACATTAAGAACGAGAGTGCGCAACACTGTTTAATGAATACTACATAAATCTATGTAAATGGCTAATAGGCCAGTGACAGCAGCCTAACTGAAAACTTGAACTGCAAAAAATATTAAGGTGTTTTTACTACTTTAACAAACTAATCGGGAAGGTCAGCCATTTATTCCACACAGCTGGAGAAGCACAAGTTACCCAGCTAGATAAACAGATGACAAAACAGATAGTAAATATGGAATTTTTACCACAATATTAAGGTGTTAGGATGGGAAGGAATAACAATTTTTACCAATCCTGTATTATTCTAGGAATCTTTACTGGGGAGATTTTCTCTCTTCCTGTTACTAGTAAGAAATTCAAGGGTAATAGCCTTGAATCCCTTATCTTTCAATCAAAGCTTTTCCACCCATTCCTGGGTTCCCAATTAATAGAAATATGGGGTAAATTTACAAAACAAGTTTAGATTGTTCACTTAGCAAAATAATTTTTAAATAATTTTAGATTGTTCACTTTTAACCACAATGTAAGGGAACTTTCTCTAAGCTTTGAGAATCTGGATGTTTAGTAGAAGTTCTCATCCAAGATGATAATTCATTTTGTTGGGTAAACAGACTATATTCAATTATCAAATAACCCCCAATGTTTTCTCTTGCCAAGCTCTTAGTCACACATATGCCCATCCAATAAAGCACAGACTGGAAATGTCAGACCTGTATTTTCAAAGGTTTATACATGCTTATGGTATGGCCTCCCATTAACCAGTTCTCTAGGTGGTCTTCAGCAGTGACCCTAACTAAACTCTGCTGCTTGTCCTCCTCCATTCGTTGAATTAACTCCTAACTCAACACCAGCATAAAATCATTGGTATCACAGCTCTCGATCACCTGGATCCCTCTTTACGAAAGTTAATTCCAGCACCCCGAGTGGAACTAAATCTACAGTCATGCTGTTAACAGAAATTTAATAACCTGACACAGAAAACTAAGCTTTGTTAAGAAAATATGTAAACATCCATACAGCTATGATAAAAATTGTCAGATATTAGCCTGTCTGATGCTTTTTGTCGATTGAATTCATCAGGGGAACTGGTGAAATCAATCGACTAAACACATAAAACTAACAGCTGGAGTTTTTTTGGGGGGAATTCTTGTTTTGATATTGTAGGGCTGATTTATTAAACCCTCCAAGACTGCTTGAGAAGATACACTTTCATCAGTAAACCTGGGTGATCCAGGAAACCTGGAATGAATGTCTTAAAGGTAATTTGCTATTTATTAGCAAATGTTTTCAACCCAAGTTCACTGATGATAGTCTATCTACTCCATATTAAATCATTATTAAATCAGGCCCTGTGACTGTACATTGGCTTCCACTCAGGGTGTAGGAATAAAATTTGCTATAAGAGAAGGTAAAAAACATTCCAGGCTCTGATCACCTTATAATAATCTGGAGTTAAGGTTTAAAAGAGAACTAGGAAGAGTGTCATTCCCACCCTCTCTATACCTAAGGAATATTGTGTAACCTCGTCTATAATAAACACATGACAAATCCTTGAGGATTCATACCCAGTGCCTGAAATAATTGTTTTGTATGGACAGTGGAAGACAGTTACAACATATATATTGATGTGCAACTGTTCTGAACAACTGGTACTTTTGTCAACCCCAAAAGAATTAAAACAAAATCTATCCTATCCTGGAGAATGTTTATGTAATGCCTTTCTATACAGGACAGCTTCTGGTGAAACAACTCCACATAAAAAGACAACTATACAGGTTCAAGATGTTGTCCTCTGGATCAGGTCACAGTGGGTTGTTTAGAGCTTTATATCTGAATTTGTAGAGTGGTATAAGCGTGTTTCTGTCCAAATAACTTTGAACAGTATTATCAAAGATGGTTATTCCTCCCTATCCTATGGCATATAACAAATATGGCAGAAAGGCAGTTAAAACACATAACCTGTTGAGTAACTTAGAAAGGTTTAGCGGTATAAATCTAGCAATGAGACAATAGAAAGTTCAAACAAGGTTTATATTAGGGATGACAAAGGATCAGTTCAAATTGTTTTGAACATTTGCAGTAAGAATGAAAGGTTTTTTGTTTTCTTTGCCACTGAAGATCAGAGTAGTGCTCCGCATCACAAAACCAGTGATTACAGCCACCACAAGATTCACCTATCTGGGATTTTGTGGGGGTGTCTCAATGATGTAGGATAATATTAGGATTACTCATTAATTATTATTATTAAATACATTTGTAATGCTTAGCTTATCCTTTCTAGTCAGATAAGGAATAGATAATATAAAAGCTATATGATACAAAATATAAAGGTAACAATCAAATAACATTAAAAAAATGACTTGATGTTTGGAATGTTTCTAAATATAATGTATTTTGGTAAATATTTTTATTGGTGGTTGTACATAAACCAGACTGTTTAGTTTCAGATAGAAATATTTAGGGACACTTGAAGTAGACCCCTCCTGGTGGGAGGGAACAACTTATTTTAATCTAATGGGATACCTCATTGTGCCATCATACAAATTTGGGAGCAAGGTCACTGAGAATAAGACCAGTGTAAGGTCACATAGAAGACATAAAGCAAGGCGCTCAAGGTGCCGTCATGCTTTCCTGTGTGGGAATGTAAACTAAACAGAATATGGCATACCACTGACAACTGTTTGTTTGTGAGTATTCTTATAGAGAAAAAATAGCTTGCCAGTGGCAGTGCTGTCATGGTGTAACCCCATGATTAAAAAAAAAGTCACATATTCCCTATTGGTCACCACTGGTTCCTCAAGAATATTTTAATTATTCAGTTTTACAATTTTCTAGAAAGATGGATTTTAGTAGCATGGTGATAGGCTTCTAAGCTTTTCATTTCAACTTTATCATTTTGGAAACTCAGAAGCTATGTAAACTAAAAGATTTATAGTGCCATACCTTTAACACTATGAAAATATATGTATGTTTGCTAACACTGAGTGCAATAAAGCTGAGACTCTGTCTTCTTCCAAGTAAACAGACAAGAATTATAGTTTGTCTATGAAATTGGCAATGAACTTGAATACTTAATTATTCAAATGACATAAATACTATCTATATGAAAATAAAAGCTGTATTTATAATTAACAACGGGTGCATTATAATTACATACAAAATCATTTGCATAATTTAAGCAGCTACAAATAGAAGAAAGGTTTTTCATGTCCATTTAATGGGAAATAATAAAATATAAAAGGATTGAAGAGGTTATTTAGAGTAAAGTGATTAATTTTTTTCTCCCTGAGAAACTGCTCCACTGCTCATTTTGTTGGAGTGAAATCATCAGATAAAATATAAATAAAAACACGCTGATTGTATTTTGTCTGGAAAACTAGCACACGCACTAAATGAAGAAAATAAACATTACAATGAAAAAGCGAACACACTGTTAATAGAATAAAAGTGTACGGCTGAATGATGGCAAAAATATATATTAAAATTTAAAGTAAAAAGAAAATAGTTTGGCATGTTTGCCACAAAACATAATTACATCTGATAAACTTTAAGATTTACTTAACTCTGCCAAGTAGCATAACCAGCTCCCTAACATTGGGGATTTTCACTAAAGTTGAAGCAATACTAGTTAGTCAAAGCCCCTGTGAATGAAAAGAAAAGGAGTAGCAGCACACTTATGAGGATATCACACTGCTCTCTTTTTAATGAGCTCACTAGGGTTTGTGTTTTCAGAAATCCGCATTATCCAATGAGTAACTCCATAATAAGTTTTAAAAATCGACTTACATTTCTATGTATCTGAGTGTATTCCTTTCTAGATTTTATTTCATTATATATTATATTCTATTTTCAAAAATAATGCTTTGTCATATCTTTGCACGTTTAGAGCACCTCAATAATTATGCCAAGTTATTTTGCTTTACATAAGAAACTCAAGAGGGGGTAGGTTGCTCAGACTAAAATGGTTTAGAAACAGCAAGTCACTACACACTTTGCAAGCTGAAAGGGGAAAACAAAGGGGGTCCAGCATTATGATTTTGGTAGTTTATTAGGGAGCTGTAAGGCCCTGATTCAGCAACATTACTCACCAGACACCAGTCCTCCAATCTAAAGACACACTCTTTACCTATAGAAAGCACCCTCTCAGCCTCGGGGGACTGGTTGCGTTTCCCAGCACACGATTACCCCCAGGACTTAGTGAGCAAGGGATGGTGTCTGGGGAAGGGCTGACAAAGGACCAGGAGCCCGCAGATAACACAGTACCAAGATTGCAGCAGAGACAAGTACAGAATCACTCACAGGGTCAGGAACAGGCAGGGTCAGCAAAAGTAAAGCACACGAATACACACCGGCAGCAAGTCAGCCTAGCTTAACACTACAAAAGGCACTGGTGACTGGGAGCGGAGAGGCTATAAAGTCCTAGTAACCAATGGCAGCACATGATAGAGTCAGGAACTGATAAGACTCTAAAATCCCATTTAGCTGTGCACAGCCAAGGAGTATGTGATGAGGATGCTGGTAAAATACATCAGGCTGCACAGCTAAAGGGAAGCAGGGGCTGCAGCTATTTCTTTTTTTTTCCTTGCTGCTGCAAGTGATATTGCTGGACAAAATAAGCTGTCTGGGATATGGTGGAGGCGCACAGCAAGGAAATGCCAGCACGATTCCTAACAGGAGCTATATCTTTTTCATTACTTTAACAAGTTTTTAGTTTAGTTTTAAATTTTACTGGACCACAGCTTTATAAACTAAAGAACAGTTATAGTGGATGGATTACTTTTTCTAACCTGTGAGAAAAATTGCAAGCTGTACTGTGTCTGTAGAAAACAGTATTGGCCCTCTAGGCTGCTTACTCCGAATCTGGACCATTGCACATTTTCACAACAAAGTGTAAAGTGTTTTTCATTTCACATGAAACTGGGAAGGTTTGCTAACACTGCTTAAAATTTTAGAGAAGCAGTGTAAAATTGCAATTGACCTTATGAGTTCACCAAACTTTTGATTGGATGAACACTTCACTTGGATGGGCTTTTTTGCATGTACTGAACCTACAGTAAGTAACAAAATACTTTTAATTGTGTATTTAACAGACAAAAAATGGGCAAATAAGTTCATTCTAGCATTTATATACATCTGAGGGTTCATTTATAAATCTGATATAGATCTGTTAGGAGTTATGTTTCAGGTTTGGTCTAAGGAAATATTAAAAATAAGGGTAAAGTCAGGGTTACAAGTCAATCAATTAACTGTTTCTCTTTTTTGGCACCTAAAGCTTTGCATTAGACTCTGAGTGCTCAATTTTTAACATACCAACAATATGAACAAATTTATCTTATTGACTACTCTGTTCTTTAGGTGTTTTTCTTACCAATTCAAGTTTCCTTCTATTTACCCGTCACACACTTCTAATACATATAAGGAACTGAGAATTAAGTTATATCATTAAAGGCATCCTCTGTTTTGGAACAGGGAAGATGCGGTTAGGATATGACTTATTCAGAATTTCATTTTTACTAAGGTGCAAATATCCATTAAAAAAAAATCTAAACATCCACACTATGCTGGGACATTTCTTCTTTCCAGTCTTAAGTCTCTGCCAATGTGCTTTGTAAGGCTTGAGGTTTTTCTAGTATTGCATGCTCATTTATGACGCCTCAATTTTGGATTCTACTTCATCTTAAAGTAGTTTTTAATGCATGTCTTCATAAGGTGACAAATGCAAGTATATTATTTAAAACAAATGGGAGTGACCATACCCTAAAATAACTGGATTTAGAACAAAACTACCATCTTCATCTTGAGTTGATAGTTTAGAGTACATTTTACATTTACATTTCTTTTTAAAAATGTATTTTACCCCCGAGTACATCTGCAAAAAGTCATAAAGCAGTGGAGGAAAGGTCGAAGTTTAGGAATGACTAAAAATTGAATTGAATTATCTATCTGCATAAACCACTGATATACTTTAAAAATCTTAATTTACCATTCAACTGTTCATTATTTTTGTGTCTTTTTTTTATACTTTAAATCAACATGTAAATGTAATCTCAAAAATGTATTTTGTAGTACTTATATGAATAGACATATGTATGGAAACACCAGGTTTGAGAAAGCTGTAAAGTTAGATTTAAAGGTCTAGTCTGTATTTTCTGCCAGCATATGGAAAGACTCCCAGAAATGAGTAACACTTGAGAAGCCAGAATGTAGTGGACAATTCAGGATGGATGAGAGTGCTGATATTTATTGGCAGAATTCAAAATGCACACTTCCATCAGTAAAAAAAAAACACACGATAAAGTAACTTAACACAAAAAAACTTGCTGGATTTATGCAAAAAAGATGTATATCACTATAGACCATTCACAGTAAAAAGTTTAGACTGGATTCAAAAATAATTACAAATGGGTTTACTTTAAGAGAAAGGGCTAGTTGATTGATTTTACCCAAGGAAAGAACACAAGAACAAAAGTGTAGCCATTTGCAATACCAACCAATCACTTGATACAATAAGGCAACAATTATGATTAGTAACAGGCATCAGTTCTACTTTTATTCTCCTTTTCTGTTTCCCAGTTTCATTGAATCAGCCACTGGACCCTATAATTATTTCACGTTTTCAAAAATGTCAACGTAAATATAATTATTACAGGATTTTTAGGAATTGAGAAAAAATGGACACTCACTCTAATCCTGACCTACAATCTGAAATCTGTCCATTTCTATATTTTATTCTTTAGCTATCATGCACAAGTTGTATGGATAAAACCTTTGCCAGCTTAGGTCAGTTTACTTTAGGAGAACAGTAATCATCAGTTACAATGGCTTAACCTTTATTACTACTGAAATAGCCTTAAAAAGTATAACCTTTCTTATACTTGTTTAAAAAGGCTGTTTTCAGAACAAATTGGTATATCGGAGCAAATAAAGTAGGAAAAGGCTATTTTTAACTATAGACACATCTGTTCTAACACTCTGCAAGACAAAGCGTATATCAGAAAAAACACAGCAAAAAGTTATAATGCAAACTGAAGAATGGATGATCTCCTGATTTTCTCTATACAAAGGTCTAGTATCTGAAGTCAAAGTAAAATTACTAAATTACAAAAGGTATAGGCCTCAATGGAAAAGGTTATAATTTGGAGCACCACCTGAGTCTTCCAAAACCTACATCATCACCGAGAGTTCCACAGCACAAATCCATAATATACCTGCTTTTCAAGTATTGGGTGCTCAAATATTTAGAGATCAGCAATGCTGTCAGGGTGCAAATATAGGGTTGTAGCAGTCTAAATTGTTTTGGTCAGTTGTTCCTGCTGGTTAGTCCCCAAACTAAACAATATAGGTAGATTAAAAGTCTGACCGTTATTGGTAATACAGGGGGCATCAGTGGACAACTTATGGCTAGGATGCTTCATAATACAAAATAAGCTCACATTCCAAGCAAAAACTATTTTCCTAAGAATAATTGAAGCATGCATAGAACTGTTCCTGATGGAAAAGTTCCAGTGGTGTTTGGTAAGGTAACTAACCAATGTATCAATCTTATTATTCTCCTAAATGTGTGTAATGGAGCATTTAATTTTGTTTTTAGATGCTATTATTTAAATTCTTGCTTTAACTTTCAGGATCAAGACAACTGAATGTCAACTAGAAATCAGCCAGTTCTATACTTACAAAAAAAAAAACAGAAAATCATGAACTTATGTTGCTGTAGGACAGAATGCAGTGAGGAACAGAAATATTAAAAACAGAAACAGACCCACCAACCCGAAAAGTTCCGTTTGTTCTTAGAGAGTGAGCCTGGTTGCAGGGTCTATACAAAGCTCACTGTGGGGATCCTGTGAGGAAAAGCTTACAGAGTGAGGATCCTTTTCAAACTATGCAAAGATTTGTGAATATGTCTTTTCCTTGTGTGTGAGCCAATTTATGCAATATTTTAATAGTATCCGATTAAAAAAGTACAAATGTATAAATATGCAGCAACTTAAAATTAATAATAAACCATATCTATATTTAATACCCAACATATACTGTGCATGAATAGATCATTTTAGCTTACATTTTCTGGTAAAAAAACGTATTGTATGCCAGGTATTACAATCTAATACGTGTGTCATTTCCCTGCCTTGCAGGATTTCTGTAACCTTTTAAAATGGTTACTGCCATTTACTATGCTCTCTTCCTATGCAAAACCTCATTTGTGACTTCTAAACTGCAAATGGTTCACAGCTTTTGAAACAAACTATTTTTCAGAAGCTGAGAGAAGAGGAAAAAATATAAATCAAATCAGAAAAGCGGCAATATAGTGAACAGAAACTCTATTCTCCATTTCTGACACAGTTTTTCCTTTTGACAGTTGCCTCTCTGATCCTACCTTATCTCTATTCTGCTACAATAGTGCACATAAGATCAAAAGAGGGAAAGCAAAAGTAAATCATTTATTCGGTAAAAGCCTGGGGCTTAATTCATTAGTGCTTAGAAATATCTCCTTAGATTCAGACCTACTCCCATAAAGAATGGTAATTTAACAGGTGTTTAAAGCTTACTTGTAATGAACACTTTAATTATTGAGCAAAAAAGAAATACCATGATTTCTGGAGCTGAGAAAAAGCAGCAAAGAAACTAACGTATCATTTTCAAAAACAGGAATAAATAGGGCCTGCAGATGCAATGTGATGAGATGCCAATGTGAAGACAAATTCACTGAATAACTGCATTTTACTTCTGACTAGAGTGTAAATATTTATGTGTTATGGACACATAACACACACAAAATGAGATCAGTGAAATTTTGGTAAAAAATTTAATATTACCTCAGACTAATATCATATCTTTGTATTAGTTTAAAGATTTTAATGGGCTCATCCAAGACCCAAAATATTTAAACAAAATTATTTTAAACAAGCAGACTTAAAAAAAGATTTATAATTTCCCCTTTCCTTAAATCTACTTTTCTTTGTTTAGTTCTGACTTTTAGGATTATGGAGATCACTTATTGCGGACAGTAGATTCAGCTAAGTAATCTCCATTATGCACTATGCATACAGCGGCCCATCCTGCTCATCACACATGGGCCAAATTGTATAGTCACTGAAGCCCCACAGAGTTCTTTTCGTCATGTGTAGAGGAGAGCTAGTTTTAAAACTTTGACAGATTGGGCCTGATTTATGAAAGTTCTACAAGGCTGGAGAGGATACACTTTCATCAGTGAAGCTGAGTGATTTAGTAAACCTGGAATGGATTTCGTAAAATCATTTTCTATTTGCTAGCAAATGTTTTGAATCCTGGACCAGGTCCATTTCAGATTTGCTAGATTACCCAGCTTCACTGAAGAAAGTGTATCTTCTCCAGCCTTGGAGAGCTTTCATAAATCAGGCCCATTGTGTGAGTGGTTTCTTCTTCTGGCCTTTTTTTCCTGCTTCCAGTTGGCTTCACAATAGTCTCAAATACAGAGGAACACAATTGATGTGCCTAATCGCAGTCCTTCATTAGCAACCAATGTGAGTTGTGGTTAAAGGCAATTGCATTCAAGTAATTTCAAGCAGCCAAAAACAACTATGGCTGCAATCCACAACCACTTCCTGCACAAAGCTGTTCCCAAGCTGTTTGGGAGTAAGTTGAAGCCTGTGGCAGACTGCTGCAGTCAATCTAGGGTCTTAAATTAGACTTACTGTTTTCCAACATCTAAAAAAGCACAGGAGAGGCCTTGCAGTTGTTTTCATTAAGTGATGTGGGGTGTTCTTCGTATTCAAAGATTGAACAAGCAACAGTATCATGTGTGCCCATGATACTAGGGGGGCCAGCCTAATTTAACTTGAGAGCCACTATAGCACAGACACATTTATGCCTACATTAGCCAAGTGAGTCTCAAAACTGGAACATAAATAAATAAAAAAAATAGAAATAAAAGAAGTTGACCTGGTCTGACAAATCATGTTTTCTTTTATATCAAATGAATGACTATCATTTTTGAAAGAATAAGCCAGCCAAAACTTTGTGACTTGATGGACTTGCTGATATCATATTGGTACCAGACACACATTCAGTCTTTTGGAGACAATGCTCAATGGTTTAGAGTTGTTTTGTCAGCACAAAGGGGCCTCAATATTATTAGGCAGGTGGTTTTAATGTTTTGACTGATCAGTGAATAGTCAAAGGAGAAAGAGAACTTTACCACATTATGAGCACTTGGCAATCTTCAAACAGGTTGGATGAAAATATGTAGCAGTCTGCACAGACAAGCAACATCTAGTATGCAGCAAAAAGTAAGTATAATGCATAACATGATAGCACCGTTTATTGATTCCCACTCATTTGTCAAACAGACTTGCTGACTGACTTTCCCTCAAATGCAAAATGTTATTCAAGAGCTCAGGGGAATTGCCTGTAAATCGTACTGGCAAGGAAGGGAGATTATAATTTCATGGTCATATCTTTTCTGCTACAGAACACTGCACATTACATCTATCAGTCTACAAGTGTCATCCTTTCCTGTGCATTTCACAAGCTTTTTACTTTAAGGAACCATTTAACCCAAACCAGAAGTTGACACATGAAAAGCTGGTAAAAACTTTAAATGAAATAAAAGTACAATGTCCCATGATCTAATCATACAATGTATTTCAGGCTGCCTGACCTCATTCACTTACAACCTGACCTGCAACACTACACACTGAAAGTAAAACCTTTAAGCTATTAATGTTTGTTATCTTCGAGGGACCTTGAGGTACTGCACAGATGAAACATTGGCAGTAATAGGGTTGAATGCCTGTTAACCATACAGGCTTCCTTACTGTGAGGGTAGGTCTAAAAGTAATCAAAATATTGGAGAGTCAAGCCATGAAATAAATCTACATATTTTTTTAATTGATGAAAATTAAAATGTGTTGTCCTGTGCAGCTAAAAGCTGGCAACAGTTTTGTGATCAATCCTTTCAGCTATTTGTACCCTGCAGAAGAGCACAGATCAAGCTTCCTATACTTCCTTAGGATTATGGTACAGGTAATCAGTTGTGTGTTTCAAGACTACCCATAATTATCGTACTTTTATGTCATGTTCTTTAAATTGTAATAAATGGGCAATTCTTCCCCAAAAACATAACCCATGTTGATGTTTTAAGGTCCCTTTAAATCAGTTGAGGTGGATTTGTATCCATGTCCCTAAAGCAATGTCCTTCTCTATATAAAAGTAACAAGACAGAAGGGCTCAGGCACAGAGTGTAATCAATACAACCCAAACTGGATGCCTGTCAGAAAAACATTTAACAATATAAGAAATCAGACTTTATGCATCCTCAAAGTTCACATCCTGTCAGCTAGAGAGGAGATGAAAGGCAACGGTGTCAAGTCTTCAAACCTGTTATGTAGCTATCTCGTTGAATCAAAAATATTAATAATAAATGTTCAAAATAAAATATTGAAAGTTCTTTTTGGAAATTATGAGATGAAAAAGGCATTTGAAGTTTCTGCTGCATTATACCTTTTTTTGCAGCACCTCCTGCCATCGTACCCGTCTAAGTTTCATACTCACTTCATATTCTTCTTTGAATCCGTAGCCTTCAGCACATTTCATCTGTGTGATGTGCTGCAGCAAGTCAGCTACCCGGATGGCTGGGTGAAGCTGGCCTGTTTGGTAGGGAACATCAGGTGCCTCCCGTTTCTTGTATGTATGAGACTGGGCTAAGCTGCTTGTCTCGCTGTTCGTGTGGTTTTCATCTATCAGAAACAAAACAACACAGGGTTAGTGATTTTAAATTTACAGGAGATATAAATGAAATACAAATGAATGATGAAAAAAATAAAACAAAAACACAAACAAATAAATGAAAGAAAACAGTGGTAATGCAATTGTGAAAATATATAAAGCAAAAAACACTGTGATAATAAAGATGCACATTTTAAAAAACATTTTATATTGTTGGTAACAATGCATCAAATACAAATGAAACAGATTGAAACAAATTCACTGTTCAGTTTGTAACAATATACGCAACAGAGCTACAAAGTAAAATACTAACTAAAACGCTTTAAAACGTATGGTAAAATGGAAGACAATATGGTTGGACATTGGTTTAGGGTACATACATCTAGGTTTACAGTTCTACCCCACGCATGCAACTTGTAACATTGTTATACAACACATGAAATGGGGCAAAACTGAAATGCAAACAGACAAACCAGTGAGTGTGAAAAAAAGACCTACATGGTTTCCCCTGCCATTTATGCTTCCAAGTGCTGGAAAAGTATACAGAGTTTTGCAATGTATCCTCATCCAGCATGGGAAAAGGACACCCACCTCCCCCATACTTGTTTCTCCAGAGTGTACAAAGAGAAACTTACCATTAATTGGCACTTTTAAGAAGATATATCAGGAGGGAAAAGAGTAGGAAAAAAATAAGACAGGGCATAAGCAATTAAAATGTATTCATTATCAACAGCATGGCTCCTGACAGTGGTCAAATAGAGGTGAGGTGACGGGGCATGAGGTCAAACTATAAAGCCACAGAAAATAGGCAACTAAGCGGCTAGAACATTTCGTGAATCTGTGATTGTATACCTAACTTTATTAAATAGTAAAAGGGTGAGGTAATACATTTAATGGGATTTTCTACTTTGAGCTCAATGTGGACCCATGTGATAAAGACTGAGTGGCAATACAGAGATGCCCAAATCCTGCAAACCTAGAATTGGAAACACTAGCTGCACTTTCATATATGTGCTACATGATGATTCACTGGGGCCTATTGGCACTCTAAGAGCAGCATTATATGTCAATGGAAGGTTGCTTACATATATAATGTGGCATAAAGAGACATCTCAGTGTTATCACACTGAGCTCTTGGAATCATGGGTCTACTCTTTTATATTTAAACTTGAAAACCCCTTGAAAGCAAACTAGTACTGAGAAAGCTGCCAAAATTGACTCCACCCTGTGAAAAATCTAGATTAATGGCTGTTATGTCAATTGGATGGCTTTAGTATTTTCCATGTGACTAAATCTGAACAAGAATCCAGATTAGGAGCTGTAAATTTGTGATGATTTTCCTAATCTGTATGTTTGTTGCAGGTCAGTGTCCCATATTAGCCAGGCAATTATCTTTTTCACAAGTAGGTCAGCAATGGCAACTTCCATGTTTCTAGCACTAAAGATTTTTTTATCTAGAATCGTATGCTATTTAGTGGTGGAAGCAATTTAAATAAAAACATCTTTCCATACATCTGACAAATCAATATGCTAAAAGTCACATGTTCATGTATATTGCTTATTTATATGGATTATCATTTCATTGTATATACTATATAAAGTCACAGGATTTACTTTAAATGGCTTTCCATTGGGTATGATGTATCCTAAAGTATATGTATTTCATGCACATGTGCATAATGAAGACATAAATCTATGAAGGGATATTAAAGGTAACAAAATATTTACAATCTACTACATCATGCCTAAAAATAAGATACGACACAAAGGACAAAAAACATAATGCCATTTAATTTGTTTATTTTTAATTGTCAAAAAATCCATCAAATTTTTGTATCACAGTATATCCAACCTAACTCCATATCCTCATGAGATTCTGGTCCAGTCCTGGTTTTCAAACTCCCATTCTGGTCCTGGTATTCCAGATTTTCTACAGAAAATTAAAAATGCCATGACCAGAATGCATCGAAAAAACAGAACATTTGAAACAAAAACAAAGAAAAATCAGTAATAGGAAAAGATAACATCACCCACCCGCCCACAAAATCTTTTGTACAAAATGTTTACATTGAAGTCATATTAAAAATATATGTATACAGTTTTATAATGGAATAAAAATAATTAGCCATCAGAACTACATACCATGCAACATTTTTAATAAATATCTTAAAAGCATCACAAACATATAAGCTTTCACAAAAGTATTTACATACTAAATATTGCGGGAAGTAAAATCTTTAAAAAATAACATCTTTAGAGCTCTTTTCCTTCATTGAAAACATCCACTTAAAAAAGCCAAGCTCGTATTTATTTACAAATGTATTTTCTTATATTTTTCGAAATATTCATTACTGTGATGTTTTTAGTGTTTTAGACTGTACTTTATGGTGGATCCTAATTTTTGCATACCTAGTAAATGTTTTCTGCTATGAAGAAAAGTTCAGTAAATTTACTTATATAGTTACAATGGCTTTTAAAATTATTTTATAATTTTTAAATCTAATTTATGCATTATATTGCAAGTAGTTTATAATATATGAACATATATAACATAATTAATATATTATTTACATATTTTAGAAAAACTACACATGTAAGTATATAAGTATACTTTATTTTTGAAAATATAAAAATATTAATTTTTCAATATTCATATATTTTATTAGAATTTGGCAGGTAGGGCTTTTGTGTATTTACTAGAGTTATAGATAAATATACAAAGTCTCTGGGGCAAAGTTCTGGATTGTTCTAGATAATATACCAGCATCATTACTGGGTTCTCCCAAGTCATTCATAATGTCCCTCACAATTATCACCTATGACTTCCATTAATAGGCCCCCTGTGCTACTTTACCCCATAGAAATAGCATTGTCTGTTCTGCTTTTAAATTTAAATGGATATGCTAACTAACAGCAGGGTTATATATCGATATGCTCACATCAGCAAGGACTGATGTGCATGAATTATGTTTGGTTTATACCAATCTTTCAGTAATAAGGGCCAGCAGAAGACAAATGGCAAACTGCTGATGTGTGCTCAGGAAAGGCATAGTGCACCCAAAGTAACCAGATTTGCATGTGGCTGTGGTGTAAATCTTGAAATAAAAACGCACAGCCAAAAGCAACTTGCTAATAACTGCGCCATAATCTGCCACAGTCATGGCCTCAGTCCCTAGCAGCCACATGCAAAAAATGGTTTCTAACCTCTCCTATTCTGGGAAAACAAAACAAGTTAAAGCAAAATGTGTTTTTACCCTGAACATTCGAACATCTGAACTTACCCAGAACTCGGGATACTTTATTTCTGGCCTTCATTTGACTGCTAGGTTTGCTACCTGCAATAGGCCCTTATGCATGATCCGCAGGAGGATATGCTTCATGTAAAAAACATCAACGACAGCAGCAGTAGTAAAAATCTGTAGCTAACTGGATATATGTTAAAAAAACAATCCAGTTTTTATTTTCAGGGGATAAAACAGAATAAAGTCAAAACCAAACACATTAATAGGTATTACTTTGGTATCTTTAGCATAGAGGGCATTACCTACAGGTTAGCATCTAGTGAGGATTGCCGGAAATAGTAGCTACATAAAGGAAATTATTACAGTTGAAACAATATTATTCCTTTTTTCCTTTACTAATAAGTATAACTATGATTAATATTTTATTTCCCTGGTACACAACCTGCAGCCTTTCAATCTCTGATGTGCTGCCCTTAGGCCACAGCAGTGGGAGCCTTGTTAAAAAAATATTGTAATACCAGTAATATTTAGCATGCTCTTGGTTTGTAGCAGTCTTTTGTAGAATATGTCCAATCTTCAACCACAGCTGTAGCATTTTATCTGTCTCTGACCACCCCCAGAAATATATTAGCAATCCCAGAAAGTCTTCTGTAGCACTACATATACTGAACACTATATTTGTTCCCTGGGGATGTCAGGGGCCACTGTTAAGCCCCCCCCCCCCCCCTTTTCTACTAAGTAAAACTTTCATACCATACAGAGAAAATGTACAGATAAAGTTTAAAACAAAATATTTCAAAAAGGGAAATGGTTTATCTTGTTTTTCACAGAGTTCATTCCTTTATTGATGGCCAGCACATTCTGGCATCTCATTGTATACAAGACAATGCTGTGCACTATAAATACAAAATTGATTATCCTATTCGTTTTGTGAATGAAAACTGTATGACAGGCTTACTTGACAGTGTCAGAAGTGCTGGACAGAGATAAGGGAATGAAAAATAAAATCTAAGATTTTACTTAATAGGCTTACTATAATCCTGCAATTAAATCTCACAGATTTATTCATCCAAACTGTGCTTTCTCTTCCTTCAGGGGACATTTATTTGTGTGATAAAAAGGCCTTCACTGGATGGACATGAGGGAAATTCATAGCATTTGTAGATATTGTGAATGATAACCCAGGTTGCCATAGATTGAGTAATTGATATGTCATGGTCTGAAGCGTTGAAGCAGAAGAAGGTTATGCAGGTATATGCCAAGTAAAAGGAAAGTAATATTTTGTTTAATCCTACTTGTTAAAATTCCACTTCTGTAGGCTCTGTAAATAAAGCTGCTGTAATATTTTGGTCCACCATAAAGTCTCTCCTGCCTTTTTATATAGCTTGTCACAAAGATTTTTACATTTAGCCCAAAAATTCAGAAGTTTACAATAAAAGTAGCAATGTCTTGTTAGTGAGCAATGTCACATGGTATTAGTGTAATATTCAAAGCAGATATACAAAGGAGCAGCTAAAGTCCTACTATTTTGTTCACATCCGAATAACTTCTGAGCCCCTGACGTTTCCTATAGATTTATATATAAGTATCTTACTACAGCAGTATTTCTCAACCAGGGTTCCTTCCAGGATTTAAGAAATGAGAAATGTGTGCCTCTAGAGTCAGTTTTAGTGAAACTAGTGGTCCTTTGTAATGTAAGACGTATTCTTCCCACTGGCCATAACAATAATATATTGTGGGCTTCAAATATACTAATTATAGTGGGGGGTTCCCTGAACACCTGAAAGTTTTTTCAAGGGGTCAAGAAAGGCTGCTAACAGTGTCTTGCAGTTAGGCACACAATTAGGTTTGTCTCCCACCATACATATTATCTATCAGTGGAGTCATTATATTTAAAGAAAACTTTGGTGATTAATCTTTGAGTGATTAAACAATCTGTCCTAAAATATCCTAAACTGACCAACAACCTAACAAAACCTAACTTATGTGAAACAAACTTTGGATCAGAACCAAAGCTACTTCCTTCCTAATTTCTCTGGAAAATTACTAGATCTTGGAAAATAGGCTGAATATTAAAAAAAAAAGTTTCTCCACCCTAATATGCAGCCAGGAGTCTCTTATGATAGGTATGATAGGATGTCAGGCATTATACTTTTGCCACTGCAATGCAAAAGAAGCCCACCAATTACAGTTTGAACCGCTAATAATTAACTGAGAGGTTAATAGTCTGTCAAACAGATATCTTACTAGGTAACATGTTCTTAACCTTACTACTCTAAAGGATCAATTATGAATGATAATAAGGCATGCAATCTATGAACTTTTTCACACATTTCATTATAACATCTCTAGAATTTGTTAATAAAACTCAATACAGCATCAAGAAGTACCTTCATAGCAGAAAACACAATGTAATGACCCCCCTGGATTGTTCTATTTCATATGACATCTTGATTACATGGTATTTTCCCATTATATACAATTTCCAAATGTCTAATTAGAGTAGAAGATAGACAGTAAATCAATCTGGTGAATGAATTGCAGCACACTGAATAGGTTATGTTGAATATACACCTGACATCGGGTCCTTGACCATTAAAACAATAATAACCGTGAAGAGTTCAATGGCTTTGTTCCTTGAAGATTTTGTAAATGTTTAAGCAAGAAAGCCTCATATTGATTTGTAGATGCATGACAGTTAGGATCTGACATATGATTTTTAATAAAATTTGCAGGGCTTGTTTACAAGTAAAACTAGTTCAGCATCTTCTGTTTAAGTTTATTATAAATTTCTATTTGATATATAAAACTAATTAAAGTTGACAGCACAAGTGTTCAATGAAGAAAAAAAGCACTGATTCTACAAAAATGTCTGAAAGATTCAGATTTACAGGTGTGGAAAATAAATAGTTGTAAAATTAGACTGTACTATCAAAGTTAAGGGAATAGAAAGACAGAGGCATAAGATTTCCAGACAAACATTGCACATCAGTGGTAGCCAACATTTGGTTCTTCGGCTTCTACATGGGCTATGGTTCCCATCAACCCTGGAAACTCTATCCAGCAAGTAATTGATGGGAGTCATAGTCCACTAGAAGCTAGCAGAGTCACTTCTTGGCTGCCACTGTCACATGTTTTACTTTAGAAGTATTCAGCTCCAACATGCAGTCACAGTGAAAAAAACTGTCCCACGAAAATACTGTAGTATAAGATTGTGTACAAGCCAAGTGGGCAAAGCTGTGATAGATTTGAATGACCCCCACATATACAAAACAATCTTTAGTAGCACCATTTAATGAACATTGAATATTTTCTTCATAACATGTTCAGCATTTGCATGTTTAAGAATCACTAGAGTCACTGCTGTGTGAAGAGCCAAACACAGGACGCATGGGTAAAGTCTCTTCTGCTATCACTGTCTATCCTAGTCATTTGTACAGATAACTTTTATGAAGGGAAATGATCTCACCTAGAATTGCAGTTGGCACAAATGGATCTGCCAAACACCCCAAGCAGGTCAAAGCAGAAAAAAAAGAAAAGGATAAAAGAGAGAAGGAGAAAATAGACAATAATTGATGCAAACTTTATAGACTATGGATACATTTTTACACAGAGGGTGGCTTTTAATACCAATGCATAGAAGGCCAAAGAAACATAACTGATCTGTTCTTTAAATGGCTTTGAATAGAGAGATAGGGACATATACAATACTACACCACTACCCTAGTCAAAGCCATAGTGCAAACATAGGTCTTAACATCCACGGATTGAAAAAAGTATTGCTGACTTTATCTGTGAAGACAGGATTGCCTTTAGGAATCATCTGCCCCCCCCCCCCCCCCCCAACAATATTTGTAATAATTACAAATAACAACATATGCTTTATATATCTAAACACCATAGATATAATGATTTAGGACTGAAAAACTAGGGCAAAAAATAAATTATTCTCCTAAAAATATTTTGTGAGATTTTGACACATAGTAGTATAGATATTTAAGTAAAACAATAGGGCAAGTGATAGGACATCTGACAGCTCCTACTGTGAGATTATTTGCAATTATTAAACCTAATTAAATTTCAGTCCAACCTCCCAATGATCAATATAGCTGATGTACTCCTCCTCCCCCTCACTTGTCCACAGACTACATCTTTAATTCCATGGATCTCTTTTAGACTACGATTCCCAGGTATCCCCACCTCAGTTTGCCCATCCCTAGCTCCCACACTCCCCCCTGTAATATTACTGTAATATTACTACAATTCATTGCTACTGAACTAACAGAGGGACATTTGAAGAACAGAGACAAACAGGGCTAGAACAAGCTTTCAAATATGATAATGCAAAAAAGCACTAAAGTCATTATAACTGGGTGTATACTAAAACTTTCCTAATTTTAAATATTTGCAGCATTTAACACATTAATGCAGGTCTCTTTTATTATAAAAATAATATTTCAATAATAACATTTAAACTCAAACTTTAAGGTTTATATGAAGGACTAGGGTGCACATGTCCAATGCATTCGTCCCTCTTTGGCGGACTAAGGACACCCAAATGCTACTCCATTTGCTTTACATAAGAACCAACTAAACTTCAACTATTGTAAATACAAACCAACAATAAAAAACTACGTAAGTAGCGTCTGCATTTCCTTTTAAAACCAACATTCGAAACTCTGGAGGCAAATATTTTCCTTACACGTGTATTTTTATGCATTAACCTCAGAAAAGCGGGTCATTTGAATGCACTTCCTGTCATTCACAAATGTGGAATTACTAAATTGTTCGCCAACACGTATAACTATTAACTTTATTCCTCACCCCTCACCTTCACTCTCATACATACACCTATGAACAATGTCAGTCTCCACACAATCCCCTGAGGAAGCCAAGGGGCAGTAGCATTGGCATAGTGAGACAAAATACTTTGAACATTATTACTGCAACATATTTGTATCTGTATTTTGCAAGCATAGGTGAATTTTGTATAGCACTGGATATCCAACTGAAAAAGAGTTTGTTTTTTCACTAAAAGGCGTTTGTTGCTACATAAAAGCCTTTCCTTCTCTTCTTTTTTCCTGATACTTCTCAGCAAAAAAGCTTGAGCCAGGACTGAAAGTAATCCTGGTACGTAAGGCACAGCAGCTCACACACGCATACTTGGACAAGCTTTGCTAAGCCTATTTGAGATGTATTCATATATCACCAGCCACAACTACTACTACTACATTAATGATTTAGGAATTAACTTTAATCTGTCTATGCATAAAACAGGGAATCTGACATTCCATTAAAAGTTCCCTGGTGGGAATCAATTATTGCCATTGAAATACATGAACCTGGAAGATTCCCATGAGGGAATGACTGATTCTTTGTTTCATGAATGGAGTGATAAATGTGAATGATTTCAAATATAATAAGAACTGGATATTTAAAAACTTATCTTAATTTTTTTATATTTATATAAAATATAAATGAAAAAAAAAACTATCACTATTACTTTTTTCTCCCATCTCTGCCCTCACCCACTCACTCATTACCTATTCTCTCATTACATTATTTAATTCTCTTTAAATGACTTAATTGCCTTTTGTTTTGTTATTTATTATTGAAAAGATAAACTAACAAAAAAGACAAAACAATGAATATTCTGTATATCACAATTTGTATTTATTTTGTGTATGTTTACTTAGTGGTCTTTAGAAAAGAAATATTGAAAATAAGTGTAATAAACAATAATATCTGGAAACTAAATATATTTAATTAGTTTCATATATTTATGATATCCTATACATATGAATATATATTTACATATTAGGGATCATTTCCCACCAGTGGGTGTTTCAGGGAATGTCAGATACTCTGTTTTATAAATATGATTCTATTATTCTGAAGCTGATTATGGCTAAATTCAGACTAGACTCATACCCACTGAAAAAGGTTAACATTCAAAAAACGGGTGTGTCATTCTCCTATTTTTTTCTTTTAAGGTGTTTGCTTGCAGGAGCATTGTTGCACTGTTTTTCAAACACATAAGTGACATAAGTATCTGTAAGATACATATTTACATGACATATTTAAATGAAATGTGCTTTAGTATTTTTTTAAGAATGTCCCTAATTCCCAGTGGTTTAACATTTTCTGCATTGTGGCCCTCTCCTGTCTAGGTATAGGTTTTTTCTTCAATCTAGTATAAAGGAACCAATTGTTCAGAGTTTAAAGAAAGAAAAATGTCTAAAGTTTGTAGCACCATCTTCCTCTATGCTGGAAAATGCTGCTGCATGAAGAACCTCTCTGGGAAGTTTTGATTAAAGCAATTGCAATAACCTTTTACTGAACAGTTGCTTTAGTAAAAAAAATTACTATATCAGAATAATAAAACTGTGGATAACGGTGAAGCTCAGACTTCATTTTTCCACACAATATATAAAGTAAACCTCTCATGTATGAAGTACAGGGCTGTTGAGCTTCTGAAAAAGCTAGTTACCTGAATAGTATAGTGACGCATTGGATGCAATCCATTCATAACTTAAACTTCATAAACAAGTACACAGATCAGGAAGTTCTTACAAGCATATTTGTTCTATATTAAATTCTCAATTATTTCATTAAACAATGTTACAATAAAGTCCTGGTCACCAGCATTTTCAAAAGGACAAGTTAGTGATGGTATCCTACACATTTATCTCATGACAGATTTCCTTTTATGCCCCATTGGTATACAGTAGATATTATGTGAAGTCCCTCCCCACCAAAGTGATCTTGTCATGTTCTGAAGCTTTACATGCCCAAATGTGGGAAGAAGCTGAAACTGTACAAGCCCCCATTTGTCTTGTGGGAACACACTCTTAGCTGCCTTTGCATATGGTGGAGATCCATTAGCTTCCTAAGTCATTCCGCTAATTACAATAACTGGCTTTGAAAGTCATGCAACTGCCTGGCAATGCCTTATGTTTTGGTGACTAGCAAATGCCATACACTCCTGCCCCTAATATTCCTGACATGGGAAAAGTAATGGACCCGAAGAAGTCCAGGTAGCAAATACAACATTGACAAAGAAACTTGAAAGCATTGCCCGCTCTGCTATGAAACTATGTCCTGCTGTGAGGAAAGTCAGTTAGTCAAACGTTAGGCAACTTTACAGCTACCTTTAAAACGAGTTATTTAGCTCAATGCAGCTGGTGATAAGGGCAGGAAGCAGCTACATTTCCCGGGTTTCCTAATGGTCTCTCTAAAATAGGACTGCAGTACTGGGCCCAGCTGCAGTTACTGGGGATAGAACAGTAAAAATATCCCCTTGGCTGATATTTAATGCACAACACCTGTGCTTAAAGCTCTGAACCAGTGGAGAAGCCAACCATTGTCATTAGGTTAATCTTTATCATCCATTTCCTGTCTCTACAATCTGAAAGGCGGAGAGATCTCTGCATCTGCTCCTTTTTAACTCTACCTCAACAGCCTTCCTGAGTTGCGACAGCTCCTATCCCCTCACCTGGCATTTAAACATGGACAAGGAATACACATCACAGAAGACAGGTGAGTGCCAACTAACCTAGAGATCAACACTAGAGTATGGCATAGTGGTAACTGGGGTTAGTGTGCATAGCTTTCTATGTCCTGTGAACATTTGTCATCTACATTAGCTTGGAACATTTACCACTAATACCAATTGTATTCCTATTTTTTTTTCTTTTCATGGTAAGGCCAATGGCATCCAAAATTTTGCACTGCATTGCATTACAAAAATGCACAGCAGCAAAATACATTTATGGAAACATCAGACGTTGAGCTCCATGCAGTGTTTGATGACCTTACAAAAAAGCACTTTACAAGTTGCATTAAACTGCCCTACTAAGGGACCCAGTGGGTCAACCACTCTTTCCACAACTAAAAAAAGTTTCGGTTTCAATTTAGTAATATGAAAAAAATGACATTAAACAGATATGCCAAACCTGCCCCATCAGCCACGACATACCCTACACACCACTCTGAGCGAATCCTTTCCATGAACAGAGATTCTCTTTAGCCTGATGTACACGTGTACTGAAAAATAAGATAATGATAGTAGACATTGGAACATCATTTCCTTATTATGCTTACCTGGGTAGTATGAGTTAGGCACGGTTGTACTTAGGGTATTGGTTTTCATTGTGAATGAAGATGGTGATGACACAGCTGGAAAAAATGAACAGTTATGTAAGTAACTTGCATTTTGCATATTGAACCAAAATATAACTCACTCTTCTAGGGATTAATGTAGAAAACTGGAATCTATTGATATCAATATATAGCCACACCCTATTACAATAATGGACAAATGTAACAACAGATAACCACAATGTATTTGGGCAAGTACTCTTTAGTTGCTGTTGGTCAGACACTGCAATTAGAAACCTAGCTGAACAAGTTCTGAAATAAAAGCTATGGTCACCTATAGTTTGCACTGTTTTCAGTCACTTGAATCAGAACATTAAGACACAATATAAAGCTGATTATATCAAAAGGTATAACACACATGACATGGGTACAGTGTATGAAGCCTTCCGCTGCTTGACCAATTAACCCTCTAATACCCCTTTTCCCAGAGAAAACACTTACACCATTTTTGTTGGAAAAATTTTTTGGCCACAGCAGCCCCCTTTTATTAACAACAAATATATTTATTAACACAACATGTTATCATTAAATTCTCTTAAACAAAAGGTCCATGAAAACACCATCCTCTTCCGGCAACTTGTTGACTCCGATCCACCGCCAGGCCCCCAGACGCCCATACACCGTCACGGGGACATTTTGCAGATCTCCTTCCACCACTTAGCCTCCACAACAACCTGGTGTCATGCAAGGCCAACCTTACTATCCAAACCGTACCCTTGTGCCCCCATTTCCATTATATCTTCCATTACCCCGCCTTTTCCTTTCATGGACCCAAAACCAAATTATGCCCTAACGACTGCTATGACAATAACCACACCCTTACTTCTAATAAAACAGGGAGGGAGGGTGGGATTGCTCAATTCCTGGTGGGATATTTCAAAATGCAGCCCCTTACCCTGGGACCCCCCTTTTTATCTCATAGTTGTCACCCCCCTCCCACTCCTATCAACCAATCTGCACCTCACAATCTCCCGCACTTTCTTATATTTTAATACTCCCCACCCATATACACTTGAACTTTTCACCCCTGCAACTCCCCCCCACCTCCTCTCTGCTTTTTTCTTTTTTTTTTTTACTTACATGAACTTTTCACCCCCCCCAGCCCTTCAGCCTTCTCCCCTTCCCCTGTCATGAGGCCTATCGCCCATTCCTGCTTAGGCCTGCTTTACAGTAACACACAGTAGAAGAGCTGTTCACTTATCAATGTGAATTATCAGCTTGCAAAGGATAATTCAATTAGCTTATTGAATGTGGTGACAGTTGAATTTGTAAAAAGTATCCAATCACATGCATGGAAAAAAACAGGACTTTTTGGTTGGATTGTACATTGTTGGATGGTTAGAGTCAGTGGAGTTTCATCTCATTTTTGAAGTATAAAGGGATAATTCACTTTGCTAAATGAACAGCCTATATTCATTTAGTATATCAACCTCCTTAGTGTGCTGCAGCACATGTACAATGTAGCATACCACAACACACAACATGACCACTAGAACATGAAATCTAGAGAGCAGGACCTACTAAAGTATGGTAACAAACCCCTAAAAAAGAATGGGCTCCGTAATGCAATTATTTTATAATTGTGCCTGGAGGGCACCTGCTATATTACTAAGCAGTCAGGACAATATGCATAAGTCATAAGAAAACATGGGTACACCTATGTCCATACATAATCAACTATAACTATAAATATAAAACAAGATTGATAAAATGCTAATAGTAGGTAATTTGATTTATAATATTGCATATGAATTTCTTTGTATACTAAAAAAGTTAAAAAGACAAAAAGTTGTCATCAAAAGAGACCCAACAAGGGAAAAGCTGACTGTTTGGCTATAACTACTCCATTGGGCAAACTTAATCAAACAGATATTTCATGGCATATTTGGAAAATGTCTCTTCTCTGGCCCATAGGTTTATCTGTGTATATAAAACATTAGAGACTTGTTTTCAATCTAACCTGTCTCCAGCCTAATGCAGCATGTGTTACTTCAGTAGGTACACAGATCTTTGTGTGCTGAAACTGCTGGATGGACAATGGTGGAGCAGGGGAACATTAATGAGATCATCAATTGATTATCATCAGTATATTTACTGTCAGACTTGTCACATATGCACTTTAGGAAAACCTGATTGGTCTTTAGAGGCCAAATTTAGGTCAGAATAAAGTACACATACTATTTCACTTTAAAATACATGAAATATTTATTAAACAAAAGCATCTATGATTGTTTAAAATATTTATCTGGAGTTACACCTTAAGGTATCTTCAGCATTTCTTGAAATCCATTTTATGGCATTATTCTCAGTAAAGGAATAACCTTAAAACGCACAGCTCACACAATGGGCTTAGGAGCCTGCAGACAATAACTAACATGCCAAATTTCCTTAACGTTTAAAAAAAACACAACTCCAAGCTATTCTTAAATAAGGGAAATGGAAATTATTCACAGTGTATAATAGAGAAAGTACATCATGCTCCTAGCTATACTGTGGGCTTTGACAGGGAAGACAGGCAAACTTGTTATGATTATTAAGAGAAAGCCCTGGATGCATCAGTGGCTGCTTATTACAATACGCAATGTGATTTAAGGCACAGCACGGGATGCACTGATTTTCCATAAGTGACTACTTTGTCCATTAAATTGATTGGTTAATGAGATGGAAAAGTCTTAAAAGTCACTCTTATTCACTTCAGTTGCTTTCTCCTCCATGCATTAGTAAAAATAAAACCCAGTGCCGAGGCAAAATCATTTTGAACTTACATCTGCCATTTAGATTGTGCGTGTCCATAAAAGAGAAAGCTTCATCACAGTTGGTGCCTTGCTCCGTGTAGCTTTTATCCATTGAATTCACCATCACTGTCATCTCCTGGCGAGTGCTGCTCAGGGTCTCTTTCCGCTTCTTTGCCAGTTTCCTGGAAAACAATAGGCGCACAAGACAATAAATCACTATTGCTACATGACATTACACACACCGCTACATGATTATAGTACATCCTGTATTGGCAGACTACCTTGGCAGTTAATGTTTTTCACGAAGTGTTAACAAATTTACTTATCAGAAGAAAAAAAAAGTACAACCTACATGTATAAGAGAGAAAAAATAAGCACCTGTCCTTGAACCATGGTTTTCGATGCTCAACTGAGGCTTACATATTTTATTCTTTCCTTATAACTAACCTTACAAATATTTATGAAGAGAATGCCGCTTGTGTTCTCTAATGTGGCTGATATTTTCAACTCATGAAAGGGTTTCTTGCTTATCATAAATGGGGTTCAGTGTCTTGAATCAGATGCCATTTTTACTTACAGTGTTCGTGTACCTTTTTGTATGGGAGTCCCTCCCAAAAATGTTATTCTAAATTTGGATGCAATGGAGAAGTGTTAGAATCATGGTTTTTAGTGTTATACTTTTTTGCTGTTTTTCTTTTCTAATGGTTTATTTATTCTCACTTTTTGTTTTGTCACTGTTATCTTTAGGAGAGGGAGAACGAGGGAGAGGGAGGGAGATATGTATTTATAACAAAAGCCCTATTTGTTCACAATTACTCTGTACTTTGCTGCTTTGTTTTACTGTAAATCTCCTGATGAGTATTCCAAAGAGAAGACTGTGCTATATAAATGTGCAGTGTTTTCTTTTTAAAGAAGTGGTATGACTCCTTTTTAATAATAGCCATGGGTAGTGGCTTAACAAGACATTAGTCTGATACAGCTATCAATATGCACTGTATAATATACTTAGGGTAGGTGTATGTAAATCTCTTTAAGATTACATATCTACAGTAATATTGTTCTGATAAACCAGTCGGCCCACTTCAATCTACTAGTATTTCTACTAGCTTCTACCAGTAGTTGCTGGTTATATCAGCCAATATTAGGGTGTTAAAACCATATTCCCTTACTCAAGACTCTTTTTCTGGCATGTTGTAGCCCAGCCCCAAAAATCTTACTGGTTTTTACTAGGATTCCTAGGTTGGGTTGTTTTACTCCAGAAAACTTGAAACAGGTCTGTGCATATTACCAGCCTTGGAGATATTTACCAGTTCAATACAAACAGGACGATTAGTGGGGTGCAAACAGCATGGTCAGAGATGGCCAACACAATTTGTGAAGGGGCTTTATACATTTATACCTTAAAAAACACCTTTAACAAAAATACCCATTACAGTCCAACTGGAGTCACAGAAATAGACATACAGTCAGTCTACTTACACTTTCAAATTACAGCAGTTGTGCAGTGCCTAAATATGATGGTGAAGGATAATAGACATAAAAGAATACCCAGTGTAAGTTACACAGACCTGATACCCCTCCTTCTCTTTTATATGTCTGTGTGATGAAGGTTGTACTAAAGGGTACAGCACTGCGTAACTATTATAATAATAATAATAATAATAATAATAATAATAATAAGGGCGTAGCTGCAACTCAGCAATGCCAGCACAGTGCAATGTATTGTGAGGACAGAAAGCATCACAAGAAAAGTTCTACAACTACAAATCTTAATATGAAGGAATAAACTCTATTACTAATAACATGATGAACAGAAGGTTTTATTAAAAGCATCAAACACTATGGGCACTATTTTAAAATTAGGGAATCTGACATTCCCTAAATCATTCACTGGTGGGAATCAATTACTGCTATTGAAACACAAAGACCTGGTGAATTTTTAAGGGATTGTCAGATTCCCTGTTTTTTTTTTTTAGTTTATTTTTTATATAAAGCCCTATTGGATCAGCAAAGTGTTAGATATTAAAGTAGAGAAAACTGTATAGTGCTTTAGGGGAACAATACATGTACTCAAAAAATATTACAGCAAATGTAAAATAATGATAAAACAAAAAGATTATTAGGTAAATAACATGTGGTAAATGTTTCTTCTGGTTTCAGTGGATTACTTAACAGAAAAGGTTAGCAACAAAATGCACTCATATATGTTAATACAGCTCTATGGCCATTGCATCAAATAAAGAACAGGTGTTCACCTTATTACATACCATTACAAACCAGACTGTTCAGAGCAGTGTGGCAGAATGCAAAAGCGGGATCAAAGGGGGATTTTATGTAAAACTAAAAGTAACTGTGCGTTTATAACAATAACACTGTTTCAACTGTAACAATTCTAGGTGCTTGTTTTCGCTGTAATATCTCATATTAAGTAATGCTAAAGTTTGTAGTTGAGGGCCATTTTTTAATTAGCACAAAAAGAATACTTTACTCCTGTACAATTAAGCAGCAGCATTTGTTGAAATGACTTCTGTAACTTCCTGCAATGCAATGCTGTGTAATGAATAGCAGGTCCCTGTGGCTGGGAGGGGGCCCGGGTAAGTCTGCTGTTTATTCAAAGACACCAGCAGAAGTTAATAGACAGTTATAAACTAATTGAGTGTGTCCGTAGTGATATCTTCCCATTCATCTAGCTCAATCTATTTAGCTTTGCTAAGCTTCCATATGGCGCTGAATCCTGCTGCTTGAAACAGTCATATAAAGAACAATGTAGTAAGAAAAGATGCAGCACCAGGGAGCAAAGAGTTGAAGTATTCTCTCAAACCCCTTTAGACAATACTAATGATAACTTTGCTGTGGAACTGTATAATAGTCTGAAATTTCCCTAAACACAGGAAAAAATACCCCAAAACCTAATTTAATTTAATACATTGTGCTTAGAAATGATGATAATCCATATGCAATGTCCCGATTATAAAATGTAATTTTAAGGTACTAAAAATACTTTTGTAAAGCCCAAGTTTTTTTTTTTCCAGGATGGGTTTTCTGATGATGATAATGTATAGGAAAACACTGGAAGTTCACATGATGAGGCACATAGCAGATGGTAGACAGTGGCAGAGCGTTGTCACCCTATAACAGCAAGAACCTGAACGGGAACCTTCATGGCAAATATTCGGATATTATTTTGAAACCTAAAAAATTGAGTAAGACTGACTTTTGAAATAGAAAATTATTAGGTTTATATATATTTGCATTTATATTGACTTTGTGACTATTCTCAAGTATATACACTGGTAAGGTTCCATGACAGCACCACTGCCTGGATGAGGAACACTGATCCAGCAACATTTATCCACACACGCTGGTTGGTCCTCAGTAGTCCCCCTCTTGCTGATGTTGTTCATATTTATGTTATTCTCCAGTCATTAAAAAACTCAAGTCTTGGGCAGCTAATAGTATCAATGTCACACAGGCAGTGATGCGGACACTCAAAAAAGGATCTTGGCTCATCTTTTATTGAGAAACAGTTAATGATAATGTAGAACAATAAATTGGTGTCCTGATTAATTTTCATTGTGCTCCCAAAATGATCCCACCTGGCCAGGTTTAATGTTTGTTTTTTCTTTTATTTGTCATTATCTGCTTCAAACCTTTACCACTACACAAACATCCATACAATAGGGAATTTTGTCATCACAGAATCATATTACTTTATCATAAAAAGGGCTACAGAACTTCCCATTCAAATGCAAAACATGCCAGATGTTGTAAACAAGAAATTGCATACAAAGCTACACAATTACACTGCAAATAAAGAGGGACTGAGTGCCAAGAGATTTTACCATCATAGTTCTAAATACAAAGATGAGAAGCATCCAGAAGGACCTAAATTGAATGTGATCTTTCTTTTCTGAGCTTAATAAAAAGCATGACCCTTTATTATGGAACTCTTTTGTCCACAGACGACTATAGGGATATGGCCTTAAACATGCCTGGATTCCAGGGCAGTAACAGTAAAAACTGACCATTCATCTGTCTTTTTAACTATAAATCTCTGTGTACTATACAAAAAATTAATTTAAGGCTCAAGGGCATTAAGACATACCCATTATTAAAACGTGTGTTAAAAATCAATAACAACAATACAATGCACTCAGTAAGGTATACCTGTACCACGAGGTCACTTTATTCTCATAATAGAACAGCAGAAAGGTTTCCTTGTACTCTAACAGTAACATCATGAATTGACTCTTTCTGGTATTGACAGATACAGCCACCCTATTAGAAGTTGACACTTCTTAAACTAGCCATACACTACGTAATATTTAAAGGAGAAATCATAAATTCATCAGACATTATTCAAAACAATCAAAATTTATAACTGATTTTTGGGCATAATGTCAAATGTAAATTGATTGGTCAATTGGATATCCATTGTATTAAATTTCATTGCAATTAACAAGTGAATGGTGCATCAAATACTTGTACTTGATTCAAATTTTTGTAATATCAATCACCTTTTACCTTGAATGTCTGTGCCCCCTACCCTGATATGTAGGACCCCCATTCAAGCTGTCAATAACAGCTGTCCTCCGCTTACCTACAATGCAAAATGGCCTTCTTGAGTTTTTTATTACCCAAAATGTACATGGTCATCAATAGGTAAAATTGTTCTAAGTATTCTAAATCCTTGCAAAACAAAAGTGGTAGTATACAAATTAACTACTGTGTTTAATATGCTGGCACTAGTTGTGTGGATTGGGAACTTTATACTTCTAGTAGTGAATGCCCAGAAGAGCCTGGCTATGTTATACATCCATGGAGACCATTGTGGGTCACATCTAAAACTTTTGGAGTAAGGGTAAAGTAAGGAGCATCATATTCAATTTTAAATAAGATTTTAACAACACTTTACTGGCACAGCCCGACAATACTATGTTTATGGAACTGATAGCTTGTTGGTCTCCTAGAAGTATACAGTAGTAAAATCCCTGGGCCTTAAAACCTGGAACATTCACAAATGACTACATGGAAAAGTAGATACATGTTTATGTGTAATTGTAAATTACAGAGTTATGTCTCCACATAATCACAGGTAAAATAATCAGCATGTTAGTTTTAAACAGTTACCTAACACCATTGAACTACTACCTAGAATGGGTGAAAGAATGGATCTCCGGTGGTGCTATGGTGCTAGTGTGGGAGATATTTTTAAAGCATTGACCTTGCTATGTGTCAATGTTGTTTACATTTTTACAGCTTTTCTTTCCAATGTGTCCAATGTGAGGTAAACTGCAGCTGGACCTCAAACGCCAAGATAAGAAGCAGTCTACAATGTCTTCATTATTGTCTTCATATGAATGATGTGTATGATCTGTCTCAAAAACAAAGGTCATTGCAGCAGAAGGGGGTTAATAAATAGGTTCATAAGATATAAGATGGTTTTGTATGTTGCTCACTCTTCATGGCACAAGCTGTGTGGCAACCCACTGACTTACGTGACTCCTGCAGAAGACTTCATTAGTCAATGCCAACTTCAATCTGCTTCAGTTATGTTACTTCTGGACCCCAGAGGAAAGGAGCTCTCCACAGTGAATGCAAGCTACACTAAAGATAAACTGGCTCATTTTACAACACATCAGACCAGCACGTCCTTACTCTCAACAGCATCCCAAAACACAGGAAAATCTATAAATGCTATTAACCTTGCCAAAGTATTAAATGAAAGAGATAGGCAGTGTAGGCAGGATCTCCTTCAGCAATGGCAGTGTAACTCTTGTTATACATCATTTACATAGGACAAACATAACATGGAAAGCCTTAATCACACTACGTATGCACATGTCTACATTTCTATGTCATCAACATAGTCACTTGACTATGCACTCAAGTTTATATACGCTGCACGATTTCAAGTTAACTATGAAAATGGAGGTTGATGCCATATCTATTTGACTTAAATATTCATTGTACATCTGGGCTTTAAAAGGTAAGTCCATCCAACAGTGTTACAATTTATTTTAGTAAATGGCACTCCAATGTATCATGCTGCAGGTTAAAATTTTGGCCTGTTGTGGTGCATTAGGCAGCCAAATATAAATAAATTAGCTGCCTTTTTTAAAAGCAACCATTAAGTGTACCACAACACTTTATCAGAATGAACCCTAAGGAGATACTGTCACACCCTAATGGGTAAGGTGGAAGGGAAGGGTCTATAGGCCCGTATAAAAAATAGCCTGCAATAACAAAAAATATAGGATTGCTTAGAAATAAGGATGGGTGAGCTACCATTTTTTTAATGCTTAAATTTTAAAGACAACCAAATTCCAAGGAGGAGCAAGTTACTACTTGACCATTTTTTACTTTAAACTATATATACATTTAAAGATAAACTTCAGTATAAACAAATATTATCTAAATAAAAGAGGTGTGTGTAGTCTCCTTTAAATTTTGGTGTGCGTTGTGCATTTCTTCCAAACCTGTGCAGTATTGTAGTTTAAAGCTGTGCATTTGTTGCGCAGCAGCTACTTTTAAGGAAGACCGATCACTGCTGATTTCTTACATTGTGCAGGATGAAGGTTGAAAAGGTTGATGTTAGGTTGAAAAAAAGTTCATCACGTTCAACCACTAGGGAAATAAACATATACGAGATATAAAAAACCCCATGGACATAATTGATCCAGAGGAAGGCAAAAAAAAAGAAAAAACCCTGGAACAATTTGCTGCAACATGAGGCCATGAGGCAATCGGATGTTCCCTGGATCAACACTCTATTATCTTTACCTTAAAGCTTTAATACCCAGTTATATTCTGTGCTTCTAGAAAAGCATTCAGCTTTCTCTTAAAGCAATCTATAGTAGTTGCTGAAACTGCTTCCTGAGGGCGCCTATTCCAAATTTTCACAGACCTTACAGTGAAGAATCATTTCCTTTTCCAGAGCCTTAACGTCATTTCCTCCAGACGCAAAGAGTGCCTTCTTGTCCATTGTAATGATCTCAAAGTGAATAATTGGGAAGAGAGTTCTCTATATGAATCATTTATATATTTATACAGGGTGATCATATCCCCCCTTAAACGTCTCTTATGAAGGGAGAATAGATTCAGTTCAGCTAATCTCTCCTCATAGCTGAGCTCCTCCATTCCTTTTATTAGTTTAGTTGCTCTTCTCTGCACTCGCTTCAATTCCACAATGTCCTTTTTGTGAACTGGTGCCCAAAACTGGACTGCATATTCCAGATGTAGTCTGACTAATGCTTTGTACAGGGACAGGATTATATCTCCATCTTTGCAGTCTATTCTCATATGAGCCACCATTCTATGGTTTCCTGGTAGTGGGTGGATCTGCCAGGTACCTCCTGAAGCTCTTCTCTCTTTACAGGCAGATGTCACCACTACTTTTTGAAGAAATAGGGGAGTTTGCATTAGGCGTACACCAATTTATCTAAAGCCTCTGAGGCTAATGAGGAAAATATTTTAATGAATAACTGTTTGTGCCTAGAATTAGGCTTTTAAACAAACAGAGTATAATAAACAGATAAGAAGCAGTTGCATGGTTATACTAATAAACAGGCAATGGGACTGAAAACAATCGTACTATAACAATTTAGGCATGAGCTTGTTATCTGGATCAGCAATTAGTTTCGCCTTCTGGACTTCGACAAAACAATTGTGGCAAATATATGGCACTAAATGTCTGCTATGGGGAAGGTGAGTGTGGTGGTGATAGATGGGTCATTAGACTGTTTAATTCTGATTTAATAGCACAGTATTGTCAGCTGTAACACATTTAATTTCCCAACAATTCAGACTGTGGCAGTTTTTATGTCAGTGACAAATTTACAGCTACCCCGATGGCCCTAAAGCATAGGCCTCTCTTCCCCTATGTGAAAGCTCATTAATTTATGACATCTCATTCCCTGATAGTCTCAGTACATTCCTAGCGCTTTTCCTGCAAGAGACATATTTTATCCCTAAAGCTAGTGTGATTATCTAATTGACAAGCAAATTAAATAAGCTGGAACAATTTAACAAGGCAATGTTTCAGTAGATAGAGGCAGAAAAAGTTGCCATGTAAACAAGAAAGAGATACCCCAGAAATTACATGGCTTTACGTAAATGCTCTGCAAAAGAGAGAGACAGTGATTCTCAACTAAGGAGAAAATGTAACCACATGTTGCAACAACTGAAAAGGTACCATTATATCATACACTGTTCCAAAGGTGGTACACATGATCTCAGAACACATGTAAAGCAATATGACAACTCATATATCATAAAGTGATAGATATATAGTGGAGTGATATTCATATAGTGGAGATGTCACTATATGGTTAGAAATTTATTGGCAGTTTTCTAGTATCTAGGTAGCAGTGATTAGATGGCAATGTGTGTCTCTTCAGATTCAAATATGTGTACTAAACTGTGGATGTGAAGGTTGATTAAAAGTGCATCTCCTAATAATTTATTTGGGTCTATGCCCAACTAGAGTCTCATGAGTCTGAATAATTAATAGGCAGAAGGATCAATAGGCAAAAAACAGCAATCCAAATACAAAAGAGAACCCATGTTCACCCACCTGCAAGTGTATTTATACACCATTCTGATAATAGGACATATACATTTTGTAGCCTATTTGGACACCTTCCTTTTTAGCGTAACACAATGGGAACAAGATGGATCGGGCAATTAATATGGATTTTGACATTACTGTACCTAGGACTGAAATAAAATATTCTGCAAAGTATTTTTTGCAAAAAGGTATTTAATGGAGTTCATTAAATCTCACAAATGAATATAATTACCAGCTAATGATACACACTTCCTTATTACAGTTTTTTCTGTTGATCTTCCAACAACCTTAGAGCAGCAAATGTATAGCTTTGGCAGACAAAAACAGAAGGTAAAGATCTACTCGTATATTAATTATTGCAACACCTACTGTACACCAATATATTACATATGTCAAAAGGTAAGAAGAACATGTACTATAATAGTGTTATATGAAAACTGCTAAAATACAAAGTTAAATGTCACCATTCCCAGGCCGGGGTTAATTGGCAGATGCCTTCCTCTGACTTTCACTATAATAAAGAATAATTTGCTCAACAAAACTGCTAATAGGGAAGGAATCCCCATATTGGCAACAACCACTGATAAGTGTCCTTTGTATAGGCTGTTGTAGCTTTAATTAGCTCGCTATTTTCAGCAAAGCAGAAGGACGAAAAACCTATTTTCTGCCTTTGTCAGCCTGACGCAATTACAGAAGAGTGTGACTAATAGAATATTCCTAATTTAAAGTGTTTTTGTATTTGTAATTTTGGTAGATACATATAGGAAGAAATAATACTGCCAAGAACATACTACCTTTAGACCGAAACCTCCCTCACTAAAATGTATAACAAAGTAGACAACCAGTGCTGGGACAGGTAGGAGCTTTGGACCTTATTCAGTCCGCTTCAGCATTATTACAACTTACCCATTTAAACCTGCACAGAAAAATAACAATTAGGGAATGGCTGTTTAAAAATGATTGATGTCTGAGGTGCAAATATTATCTTCCATGATGCACTTTCACAAGTAACTCTCAGTATCAGTATCTAAGAACCTATGTAAACTTTGGTGCAGGATAAATAGCAGAATGAAAATGATAGGAAAAGTATACAAATATTACCTTTTGCCCCCAAAAAAGGTACGTATTTTGCATATAGGTCTACAGTATAAATCTGTAAGGTATAATATAGCGTGTTTTCTAGTCAGTTTTACCCAGTGTACATTCGTGTGTGTTGTTCATATTTTGACACCAGTGCTGTCCCACAATTCAGTTATTGTTTTAAATGTATATATCTGTATATTAGCAGATCCATACAAGCTAGGTCAGCCTTTCTGAACCTTTTTAGCCCTGAGGAACCCTTAAAGTAATTTTAGGATTTCAGGGAGCCCCTGCCTAAACTAATTTAGTGGGGACAGAGGGAAAGAGGCTCTTAAATTGGTTACCAGTGCAAAGAATGTCCGCTTACAGTTTAAAGACAACTAAAACCATTGGAGTCATGCAGCTGGCTCTACCAGGTAGAGTTGGCCCCGGAACTTTGCCACCAGTCAATTAGCCACAGTTCCAGGACCCCCTAGTAACCTTTGAAGGAACCTTGGGGTTCCACTGAACCTTAGTTGAAAATTACTGCACTAGAGGAAGTAAAAATAGATGCAAATTTATTTTTGTTTAAAATACAACTGAAGCTTTGTCAATTATTTTTGTAATATAGCTAGTTTATATACACAATTATAATTTACAATTATATTTTTTTTTTTAGTTTTGAATAGTCCCCTTCGCCACAGCAAGGTTTTAAACACCCCATGCTAGAAGTATGGTATAGGGTGCAGCTACTGCTCAACACAGAGAGAAGTGGTCCAGGTCTCCAGAAGTCCAAACACCTCCTGTAGATCTGTTTTAAAACTTCTCACCGTAATATGACATTAACACCAACTTGACAAATGTCCATGCTGTCATACAGATCTTGAAACATTTGCTCCATTAACCTGTTGGAATGAAAAGCAGTCAGTCCAATGACCAGGCCTAGGTATAGAGGTGCAGTGTATGGGAATTATGCCATTAGTTTCCTCAGGTAGGATGAAGCTCTCTGAGGATTTTTAAACACATCAGTCAACTGCACAGAGATTCCAGGAGGTAGATTGTGACCCTGGGGAGTGCATGGACAAAGATAGAAATGCAGACAAAGAATTGTTGTTTTTTTGACATAAGAGAGGTGAGATAATAAATACCTGTGTTACAAATTACTGAACATGAAAAAATATATCTGTAATTGGGTGCATGCAGTGTACCCCAACAGGATAACTGGACATGAAGTCAGTAGGAAATAGTATCTTCCTTGTTATTTAGTTCTGCCGGTCCTAAGCATTTGCCTTGTTGCTTTTGCTTGTGGTAAGAAACAAGATTGGTCATCATTACACCTGGGCTATTGTTTTATTGCAGAACTAGCAGAACTAGAAATACATTTTCTTTATGCACTAATTAGGATTAAAAAAAACAAACAAAAAAAAAACAATTACAAAACAGTACAAAAGAAAAAGCTTTTATGTGTCAGGCTTACAAAATGAACTCTGTATACCTTAAGCCCACAGAACACATTATACAGATGAGTAGTAAGCCTGGACAATATCCATTCAATTTAAAATTACTTTTTTCTCATTATTATTTCTTAAAAGCTGTTACTGCCTTTGAAGTGCCCTCTTGATATGTAAGAGCTTTTATACTTTTCATCTTCGTATGTTGGAGTCTTTGTATTCTCACTACCATTGTGCTTTTGGAAGGATGCCACTGCTAATATAACGGCACACACAAAATATTTCCAGTGCAGGGTTCTGCTAAACAACTTCAGGTATTTGGAAAAGAAAACAAACCTATTTCACTTTAAAATGTCAGGATGCAATTCACCTCAGCATGCTTTTCAGAACATACAAAGGCATGGATAAATGCATCCAAAAATGCGGCAAAGGCCTACCAATCAACAATGTCAGGTCTAAGTAGATTGCTATTGATAAAACTGTATAGAACAGTCAGAGGTGGGCTGTAATCATAGTCATTCAGGAGGAGGCAATGAAAAAGAACAGAGCAGTGATGTTACAATGGCAGGTAGAAACAGCCCTGCAACAAACCACCATGAAACAAAAGCCCGTAAAGACACAGTGGAGAAGCAAAGTTACTTTCGTCCCTGTTCCAGTAGTGAAGATGATTCATTTCAAATGAACATCCAGCACTTCCCTTGAGAGGCTTGGAGTTTAAAGCTTTTGATCCCTGCAGGTGACCACAAAAAACTGCTCCTACTCTAAGAGACTCTAGGTGATCCTTCAAGTTTATTAGAATTGTAAATTACGTCTAGCTCTGGCACTGCATTGGACTGTAACAAATTCAAATAGTTATTAGATGTAATTTAATTAGCAGGATGTAAGGATATGTTCTTTTTATACCTGGCAATGTATAATTAGGAGATAGGGTTTATTGTCTCTGAAATACAGCAGGTACAGGCACTGACACCATATTATGTGCAGATTGTGATATATCAGCCACCATGTTCTACAAGACAGTTTTCTCCTCTATCTTTACATTTTTACAGCACCTTCTTTCTTATAAGATTTTTATAACAAAAAAGTAAAATGTCTAAAATATGGATTTATGGTATCCTAGCTACTGACATGACTATGGAATTTGTACAGTGCTGCGTAATGTCAGTGCTATATAAAACTGTAATATATT
The DNA here is from genome assembly GCF_032062135.1 of Pyxicephalus adspersus. Taxonomy (NCBI): domain Eukaryota; kingdom Metazoa; phylum Chordata; class Amphibia; order Anura; family Pyxicephalidae; genus Pyxicephalus; species Pyxicephalus adspersus. Next base: position 48,126,651 of record NC_092862.1, on the reverse strand, counting down.
AATAATAATATTATTAATAATATTAATATTCCAAGCTGAAATGTACAAAAATTAGAATAGTGTACAATTAAAAAAGAAGTTGTTGTAAGACCAAGTTTATAATATAATTACATTTTAAATAAAATGTCCAATTACTGTTCATACAAATATTTTTTATTAAATACATTAGATTTTCTGTGAACTGACACTCCTCATCTAACTCTAAACTGGTAACACCAAACCCAATCAGTTTTACAACCTGCTTCTAACATTGGCCTCCTGCAATGTAGAAGGTGTATAGCTAAAGCAAAATAGTGTATTTTCTGCCTTTCTTCAATTAAAACAGATTTCTTTTCTGTTTTGACAAATCATTTTGTATATCTTTAAAATGGCTTACTACCAGAAATGGCAGTGGGTGGATTGCAGACCATCATATAGGGGTTCTTCATTTTACAGCTTGACACAAGAAGCTATGAAATTATTGTACACAGTTTTTAGTATATTATGCAACCTGCTTGTTTATTCAAAAATAATAATTTTTGCTGATGTTTTCCTGCATCCTTTTCATATTAGTGACATACACATATACTTTTCTAGTTTCAGTGCCTGTAAGCAAACTATAAAAGAAATATAATAAATGGGTTTAACTGGATCAAAGTTTTTTTTTTTATATGTGATGGGGTTCCACTTTGGATGATTGGACTACTAGGCTAAAAGAGTTGAATAAGAGTATGGCTCACAAGCAATCTGCCATAAGATTGACATTTTTTTACCAAGGGTTTACAAAATGCCCTCTTCTGCATAGGTAAATACATTACACTGATGCCTAGAACCAATATACCCATCCAGGCACTAAGTAAAGCTACACTTCTATTGCCCATAAAAGAGCCTTCAATAGTAATGTATGCACAGGAGGGGTCAATATACCTTGGTTCCCAGCACTGCTCTGTCTAGTTTTCAAAAAGAAAAAATATTTATCAAAGACAATAGACATAATCAGAATCACTGTTAAAGAATTCCGTATTTGGAGTCAAACAGCTGTAAAAAACGCTTCTCTAGCACATCTCAAAGATTCTAAAGGACGTTAATGTCTGGACTCACTGGTGGCCAATCCATGTTAAAAATGATGTCTCGTGCTCCCTGAATCACTCTTTCACAATATAAGCCTGATCATTGTTACTTTGAAACTAGCCCATGTATTTAGGAAAGAAAATATCCATTGATGGAAAATCCTGACTATTCAGTATATTCAGGTATTCAGGAGATCTAATTTTTCACATTACCTTGCTGAACCCAGACCTGACCAATGAAAGCAACCCCAGATCAATGGAATTTTTTCCAAGCAGTGTATAAAAATCATAATTTGAGAGGAAATGCTTCCTTAACCTCCCTAGAGGTAACCTAGAGTGTGACTCGGGGTGGGAAAAAGTTGCTAAAAGTGGTAACCCCGAGTCACACTCGGGGTAAGTAAACCTATGGGAGGTAATAGTAAATAGAGCCTTACTTGATCCGCCGGCATCTCGCGTCGTCCATTGCCGAGATCTCCGTCTTCTTCTCTCTTCTTCTGGCTGGCTTATGCATCCAATGAGTCACCGGGGAGTTCCCGGTGACGTCGGTGCGTGTGTACGTTGGCGGCGGGGCCATTCTTATTTTTACATGATTTTGTATTTCAAACTTTATTATACTCATACTATTATATTATACTGTAAAATAAATTTTCATAAAAAACAACGTACCGCTTTTAGACATATAAAACGGAAATGAACCGCTAGGGAGGTTAAAGAAAAACAAGTGACAAACTTGGACGACTTGAGCTGAGATTCAGGAGGTGAGAGGGTGGCATCTTTTTGACATGGTTTTTAACATAGCAGAAATATGAACAAAGCTGCCTATATCTCTATATTTCCTGACATATGCTTGAGGTCATCACATTGTTGATGATATCAAATGCCTTGTATTTATCAAACACCAAACTTCTTTCTGAATATTTGTACATGTATTCACATCAGTGTTATAACTTATACTAGAGGGCACATAATCACATATAATATGTATGTATAAGTCACTTTTCAGCTCTACCATAATATAATGAGTTCTCCCAGGCACTTTGTGCTATCTCACAGGGATAAAGTCAGAAAAATACACATCTAAATTCTGCAGAAAGCTAAAGAAGAAATCATCTCAGCACTGCAGTATTTTAGGAAGAGGTAACACTCTAAAGCACTGTCAATCATCAGGTGAGTCACATTACTGAAAAGTTTTCAGAGCTGTAGGAAGTTACCCTAGTTATATATGTGGAAAAAAATGCTGATAAAGCATGTAAAATGCCTCGCATGATCAAAAAAGTGAAAAGCTACAAGTTTGCTGATTCTGAAAGAATTAGAATTTGCGCGACTTATCAATATTTCCAGAGCATTAGGCACATACAGCTTTGATTTTACAGGCAAAATAACTGAGGAGAACTCCGTGGGATTTACTTGCTAGAAATAGGTACAGTGGTACTATGGCTGCCAACTCATAAATCCTGAAGATGGCACATTTCCTTCACTTAGGCCCAGAACACTTGTATTGCTAATGAAAACATATTATTTGATTAAATTTGTTTTTTTTTAGTTTCCATATTTAAATACCACATTATATATGACGCAGATAAAATTATGTTTGTTTGAGTACTCTGAAACATACTGTATATGCTTGAGTATAAACCAAGATTTCCCTCCCCGAAATGCAAATAGAAAAAGCATCTTGGTTGATACTTAGGTCACACCAGTAGATGGCATTGCGTCATTAGAAAAAGTTTGTAACAAACTTGCCATTAGCGACATGACATATGAGTTTGTTTCATGTGATGTAATTTGTTCACCTTCTAAATATATATTTTTTTAGGCAATCACATACCATGAATATATGCATAATAATGTATTTGCCATTTCTACTGATTACTTTTTTGAATGTTAACAGTGGAAGACACATTTTGTGCCCTAGGTTTACATTTGAGTCAAAGCATGTTCATGTATTTTCAGGTGGAAGTGTTGATTTCCTTCATCCTGCCATACCTGCAGACCTACCAACACAAATTTTACTTCATATAGAAGGGTAGATAACCCTTCTTAAAATATTTTTTTTCATTAAAAAAAAAAGGCAAAGCCCCTCACCTTCTGTCTTTACTGCCGCGGCAGTAAAGACTGAATGAGAGTGCAGAGCCTGCACTGATTCTTCTCTGATCTCGGGCATGTGCAGAAGGGATTTTATTGAAAAAAGACGCCACTCTCAAGAATGGGCAGTGAGATCAGTACTTCCTTTTTTACTAATACAGCAGCATACGACACCTGCCCAGTACAAGATGAGGTGACGTAGGCAGAAAAAGGAAGAAGACCGAAGAAGATGGTGGCACCTGGGGCTCTCTGGACGAAGCATGAAACTTGAACGATGCGAGACCCTATGGAAGACAGGGCAATGGCAAAACATCTCCTTGGATATGCGCAAGTAAAAGTAAGTGTCATTTTTACTTTAGTTCTGCTTTAAGGTACATCACACTGCATTGTCACCGTGTACACAGTGTTGTCATAAACATGTAGTTTTAGATGAGCTTAAATGGACACTTACCTAAAGTCCAGTTCCAGCTAAATCTTTTTACCCCGCTACAGCATAAATGTTTTGTTTTGGAAAAACAGTTTTAAACCATTTAAATATATATGATCATTCTAAGCAAATCTGCAATTTTATACTTTATCCCAGCCCCTGTAACCATTATTTCTATTGGTCTACATTTGAAAAATATATACAAGGGTTGGTGAAAAAGTAATTATTACATGGAATAGCATCATTGCAGGTATTAACCCCCATACACATACATATAGCTAGAGGGCCTTTAAAGTATATGTAAAACCAAAAGCATCAGAGCAAAACATTTTTAAATATCTAATATTATATATTTATATTATATTGTACAGCACAAACAAAGAATAAAGGTGCCTGTATTCAATTTGCCTTTCCATAAACAAAAGATATTTTCCATAATTTATTCTAAATTTTGCATTGGAAAATAACACAATATCATAAGTAAATTGATGCTGCATAAAATTCATTTAAGAAAAAAAGCCTAAGCAAATTGATTTACAAAATGTCAGCAGTATTTTTGTAATATTGGCAAGTGCGCCAATACCTTTCAGAAATACAATATGATAACAAGGTCATTTGGTGTAAATAATGTTAAACTTTAAATTTAACATGCCAGCATTTTTCTCTGCATACTGTTACATTTTATTAAGTGAAAAGAGGAGAAATATTTGCTAAACTTCTCAACAAGAAACACTCTTTCTTTTTTTGATTTTTAGACTTTCATATTACATATATGCAAAGCATTAAATGCTAGAAAGAAATGTGGGATTATATTCAAAAGACATAAATTTAAAAAACCTACAGAGGTACACAGGGAATATAAACTCGGTATTTAAGTTTTTCCTCCATTTATTGATGTAGTGCATCGGTTATACCAATCCACCATATCTGGTGATCTGGGAAGCCCTGCTTGTTATACAGGAGGTCTATCCCTAAAAACATATATTGTAGACTCTCTGCTTTCTCTTACATACATAAATACTGGTAACTTTTTCACGGTCATGAATCAAGTTTAACCCACTTTGGAAATCGGAATGTTAATATTAACACAAAAAAATGAACTTTTTAATTTTATCATTTCTTCTGTACAGCATTTGTAGATTGGTGAATGGCTGCATTTGCTGCATTGCTTTAATACCTATTTATCTATTATACCTCCTCTTACAAATTAACCCCTGTGGTGCTCTTTAGAATAGGCTAGACTGTACAAACGGCCCCAAATAATTAGAAGATTAAGCTCTGTCGCTTCCTAACCATAACATTTTTTATTGTTTATTCAGTTGCTCAATCCAGAACCTCAGTAGTTATTGGAAAATAAAATGTTAGTGGAATAGGTGTAGAATAGAAAAGAGTGGGGTTACCTTGGCTTGGGGATATGGCTCTTTGTGCTGCCTGAGCCTAGGATTCAGGGATCAATTTTAAGACAACATTCTACACTTCATATTACTATTATTATTGTTACTTGTATTTATATATTACAACATTTGCTAACTGTATTTCAAAAGGGTTCACAATCTAACCTACTATAGTTTTATTTCACAAACACTTTTGGGGAAAACTAATTCAGCCAGCATGTTTTTGGGATGTGAGAGAAGTGATGCCCAGAAGAAACCCACACAAACACACTACTGTTACCCAAGGAACTTTTAAGGCCAGGTCAGGTTCTATTTATCAAACAATCACAACTATTTAAAACCACCTTCATAAAAGGTATTATAGAAAAAAATGTAGTAGTGATTATTTACCAGACTGCACAAACAACAAAGCACTACAAGCAAAACATTTAAAATCACTATGCAGGCTACTTATCTTCCCTTCCAAGATAAAAACAGCTAGAATTGTGGTCTGATTGGTATTTAAAATTTATTTTTTTCTGTTTAAAAAAAAGGTTCTTACACTTTCAAATTGTTTTCAATTATATCCTTTTTCTTTCAGTGTGGTCTTCCTTTTGGAAGCAATTTTCTTATCAGGTTACTACGTACATCTTACATGAATCACGCTAAGCAATCAAGGAAATGGCAATTTATTTCTATGTGGTCTCATTGCAACTAACAAGTAACAATCAAGCCCGAGAAATGTCAAATGACAGACGGTGGGAGGTGTACGGCTACGCATGTGGTGCAGCTACTTAGCATGGCATTGTGAAAACACATCCATACTGCCACACAGCACAAAAAATGTTTATTTCTGATCATGCAAATCGCTACATGCAAACAAAACTACGTGAATGAAATAACTTTTTTAAAAAAGAGAAAGTCATTGACACTAAAAAGAAACTCCATCATCTTGTTTTTCTGGTAGCACGGACTGCACAGCATTACTATGCTTTCTTTTTATACAATCTTTCTGGAAAAAATAATTATGTCTAAGAATGTATTGCACATGCATGGAGCAGCTGTTTGGAATACGGCTAGGTGTGGTGTGAAAGTGTCAACGGACAGAAATTTTTCACCTACTAGGGTCCCATCTAAGTTAGGAAATGATCTTTAGGTAATACCAAACATACTCAGAGTTGGGTTGAATTTCCTAGGCTAGTTTCTCATTTCTTTTATCTAGAGCTTGACAATGTAGTCTTTGTACATTCTTAGTCTTTGAAGGTTGGATTACTCATACATGGCTGGCCACAATATGAAGAATACAGAATTCTATGCTTCAGTGATCCTCATTAACAAAATTGTTATTTATTACCTGTAGTTTCTTCATTATGGTTGTACAAAAATAATTGTACACAAATGCAATAACTCATGGCAGATATTCACATTTAAGTTTAGTTACCCATACTCAACCATACTAAAGATAAAAATTGATTGGTGGCCATGGATTAACACACATTTATCATTCGTCTGGTAGCTGAATTAGTAAAACATGAATATTGCCTGGACACTTAGGGTTTCTACAATCTACCAATACCTTTTTGCTAATACAATAAACCTAGACAGCCTTTAGGGGAAAAAGAATCCCCTATTTCCCCTAAATAAAAGCATCTATAGGAGAATCTTGTTTTAGCGAAATCTTGCCAGGTCAAAAATCCAGAGCGTCTAGAATGTAGAATTGTGTAATAATGGGTGAACTGTTAGTACATTTGTCAGTTAGGATCTGTGCTGACAACTTTGAGACAAATCTAAGATTATTTGAAATAAATTAAGTGCATTTGACCTCCTTCTGACCTGTATTTGACAATTGTATGAGAATCCAAAATCTAACTGGAGCATGCTGAAGCCAGAGAGCAGTGGTCTGTATCCTCAATCTTTGATGTGGTGTTTTTACTTCAAACAATATACAATAAATATATAAATGCAACATATATTGAAGAATATGTGATTTGTCAAAGATCAGAAAGTGGCACCAAAACGAAGAAAAGAACAACTAAATGAAATGACAACATCATCTATATTTGAAGTTTTAATCTTAAACAATATTTTTTTTTTCGAAAGCCGGTATATCATTTGCCAGATATCTGCTACTTTCTGTTCTGAATTAATTATGGCTTTGGGTAATTACTGCAATTTGCAAACCAATCAAACCTACATAAATGAAGATATTCTCAATTAGGAGACAAATAACTGTGACCTCATGCTCTAGTGAAAAGTAATATTGTGGTTATTAATTCACAAAAGACGCCGGATTATCTTGTCTGTGAATAAAAAAGCTTTTTATGGAAACAAATGTGACATTTTCCCTACAGAACACTATATTTGAATTCTTTATAAAGTTTATGTAAATCCTATCACTGCTATCTCATAAAACCATGTTAATGTTTATGACGGATTTCATTTTTATAATTTTTAATTGGGTTTCGTTAAATATTATCCAGTGATCCTGCCATAAGCGGTCATTGGTGACTGACTCCTTGTTCTTGTTCCCCCAGATCTTCACAACATAAAGCCTAATCATTTTGCAGTGCAAGTTACTGATTGGGACTATTGTCCCCAAAAAGTTTCATTTGGACTCTACAAACTGATTTTGCTATGGCAAAAATATTTGTTTAATGAATACCAAAGTACATGCCATAAAAAGAACTGAATTCTGGTTCATAATGGAAATGTAATGTTAGGACCAATGACTCTTGAGTAATACGTGTTAATCTAGGCCACTGAAAGACCCGGCACACCCAAATGTACTGAACAAAAAGCCACCGGGAGTTAGTACTATCTCCTGCTATGTACTTGAGTATAGGTCTACTTGAAGGTTTAAGGGTCAGCTTTATGGTAGTTTGCTTAGGTATGCGATTCTCATCCCTTCATATATATAGTTTGTCAGGTGTACAGTATTGCATTTTGGGAAGGGGGGTTATTGACTGTATTTAAATTTGTCTAGTACTCAAACAAAGCTTAAGCTGTTGTAATTAAAACTGTAAAGCTCTTCAAGGCTGGAGAAGATACACTTTCATCAGTGAAGCTGGGTGATCCACCAAACCTAAAGTGGACCTGGTCCAGGATAAAAACATTTGCTAGCAAATAGCTAATGACTTCCATTCCAGAAATCCATTCCTGGTTTGCTGAATCACCCGGCTTCACTGAGAAGCATTGAACTTGTAGGGTCTACTATTTGTAAATTCATTGTAATTTAAGCCATTGTAATGTCACTTGCCCCTCTGAGGATCTCACAATCTAATGTTCCCACCATATTCATACAATCTATTGTGCCTTAAATGGTCTACGGTTAAGTTATGTGGAAAGTCAACTTATCTACCAACATCTAGTTTTTCTCACATATCTAAGGTAAATCCTACAAATTGTGTAATCTTACATACGATTAACACTTAAAATACACAAGAATGAAAATCCCCTCGTAAGGTGATCATTTAGTTTCTAAAAAAACAGCCTAAACTGCTTTAGTAAATCCACCGCAATATGGTTTGGAACCGTGCTTTTTATATGTACCAAAAGGTAGACGTCAGAACTACAGCTATAACTTGTTAAAGAATATTATGGGTATATAACAATATGCAGATATGGAAAGACACTATTTACTATAGAGTTACCACTGTCTATAATGATTCTCATGAAAAAACTTTCTTTATCCACAGTTATTCTTTGCAAACTGCCTGAGCTTCGGAATGAATAACATGAAGTTATAGAACACACATCACATAAAATAATGTTATTTTCGCTAAAGTCTTTTTTCTTTGACAGCGATTAATGGCGCCCTGCTAAAAATTGATGGATTCTCATACAGCAGTTTATAAAGAATAGATGAATTTTCTTTGTACTTTCTAGAAAAATTAATCAGTTTGTAATCGACTACCAGTATTGTGTGTCCTCATAAAAGTGTGCAAAGCTTACAGACTTTAAAAGTTGGAAGCGTATATTTTTTCCACTGTGCTCCTCTCTCAATTTGCTATGATAGAAAGCCTTTAGTTCTAATGTGTAATAATAATAATAATAATTTTTTTCTATATACTGTTTCCTTTATCTGCAGATGGAAGCATATCCCTTTGATCTGAAGAAAAATGTACAGAAAAGTGATGTGAGAAAAAGCAATCTGACAACTTAAATAAAAAAATGTTAAATAAATGTTGTTGTTAAAAAAAATGTTCTATATAATTCCCTATAAATAACTTTGCAATGCTTTGTACCAGAATCATCATTTTTGTGTTATTGTAACCAAGACAAATTACAGTATGTAATTTTTTTTCTACACAATATGTCTTTTTAAACTAGCACTGGTCAAAGTTTTGCAATGTCTTTTTGTCTTTGTATTGCATAAGAAAAATATTCAATTTGTAAATCATCACAAAAGCCTTATTTGTCCTACAAAACACTATATATATTATATATATATATATATATATATATAAAACATATATAATATATATAATTATATAGAGTTTTGTAGGACAAATAAGGCTTTTGTGGTGATTTATATATATATATATATATAAAAATATATACATATATATAAATTTATAGTGTTTTGTAGGACAAATAAGGCTTTTGTGGTGATTGATGTATATAAGTTTTCATCTTATGAAATTACAAAGTTATAGCTTTATAAAAAGGCCTAAAACAGAAATGTTTAAAATGCTATGGCCCATTGGAAGTGTAAGCTGTGAAACAGTGGATCTGAACTGAAAAATAAAAAAATCACACTCGCCTTTAATTCTGGAGATCCTTCGATTGCGCTGCACTTTTCCTCGATCTGGTCCCGAACCATCCTGAAATTCTTCTTCGTCCTGGCGTGGAAGAAGCCCTGGGCGCTGCCATCTCTGGTCTTCTTCTTCCTTCTACGTCACCCAAACTCACACTGCACACGTGAGATCGGTATCTCATTTCCCTTTGTGAAGAATAAACAGCCAAGAGCCTTCCAGGATGCGTGACATAGGTACCCCTGGAGGCTTTGCGCTTCCATTCAGTCTTGATTGCCGCGAGAAGAGAGGTGCTTCACCCTTTTATTTTTTTAAAAAAGGTGTTGCACTTAAAAAAAAAAAGATTTTTTACTTTATATAAAAGGGCTGTCTACTCTTTTATGTAAAGTGAAAACATTAAGTTTAGGTCCACTTTAAGCAGTCTGCTAATATATTTCTGTCTTAACACAACAAGTAAAACATATTCAAAATATAAGAATAGTTATGCATTTTCTCCTTATTTTACCACTACTGTATACCTAATACTGTATACCTACTTAAACTGCAAGTGACTACATAAGAGATGTAACATCTGAAGTAACCAAATAGATTTTTGTGCTAAAATGGAGTAATTCTGGTTCATACACTACCAAAGCCACTGGTTTAATATATCAGTATTATTTATTCTGTATCTTTTCCGTTACCAAAATAATTATGTACACGAATGACATGATAGAAAAAATAGTTCACAGATGGTATTAAAACTAACGAATACAGTTAGGCAGATGCCGTCTTGAGACAGATTACTAGTAATCTTTGATTCAGGGTCAGTAGAATGCCGTTCACTTTAGGCATTTTTAGACACAAGGGATTAAGGATTAAAAAGTTAAATTAAAATAGAGTTACTTACACAAGCTAATACATTGCTAATGCTTAGTATTCTTGCGATTGTCTTAGTCTTTAGCTTTGGATTGTGCCAGATGATGTATTTTATATAGATACAGATATTGGTCAAACAGGGCAGAATAAATTCTATTTACACCATTTACAAATCTAAATAAAGGTTAAAAGAAACACAGTTTCTATGGATTAGGAAACCCTGTCAGAACAGAAAAAGAGGCATTAGTACCTAATCATGCTTCTGTACCTACAGAATACCTAATGAAAGCCACTAGCTCTGCTTTTTGTTATACTGTGATGACAAAAGTACAATACTTCTGGGTGTATAAAGCGCAATGTACTTTAACCTTATCTGTCAATAAACTTTTATCTATGCAACCCACGTTACAAAATACAGCAAGCTAATGTTTATTAGAATATCTTCTTGAATGGCTGCGTGGTGACCATTTGCATAATATGGATTACCTAATAGCATGAAGCTTTAAGTCTACTGAAGCTGGTCAGACAAGGTAAAGGATTTGTTTACTGATAAATTCTTCTCCACAGAGTTTAACGCACTGGAAAACTTTATTAAAATAAAGCAAACTTTGGTGTTGATAGTACTTTGTTTTTACTGAAGTGCAATCAATGAAAGTATTGAATGCAGCACCTTCAGTATCCTAATAAACTGTTCAGAAAATTATCCCAGTTAAAAAACCAATTACTGTACTGGCAGCACTATGGAAATCTGGGAATCCAAAGCTTTGCTTTATAGTGGTGCAACTAACATATCTTTTAGGCAATATTACATTTTGCTACTCAGGGTATGTACTATTCATATTTAGGAGGATTGGGGTTGTGTACTGTAACCCTTTTTTCAATAAAAAAGCAACAAGGGGTTAGCTAAAAATGGATAACTTCACCAACCCTCTGGTTACCCAACCTAGCATTTCCCAAGCTACTATTCATGATTACTCCTGGCCTATACACAACTAATCATTGTTGGGGTTTACATTCTCTTTATGTCTGTACCCTTACATGTTCTACACATTTGATGACACAGATGAAAACTCAAATTCTTGCCTTGACCTCATGAAGTAATCACCTTCTCTGGACAGAGTACAAATGATGAAGCAGGCTGTAGTGACAACTCTTTGTCATTAAATTATGTGTCCCTCGGTACCTTTTAGAGACAAGTATTAAGGAACTAAAAGCTACTTCCAATAGGAGACTGCAGGGGCAACACTTTTTATGGCACAAACAAAAGAGGTCCATGCCAATAATTTGTGGCTGGGTAACAAAGGCACTAAAAAACAAATAAAAAGGAATTATGAATAAAGGAATAAATATACTGGGAAACGGGGGTACACATTTTCTTTACAGCTATTTTTCCATTGAATGTTGTATATTTATCAGGAGAGAACATTTTCATTTTAAACTTGGACTTGCTTATGAAGCAACCTTGAATTCATTTCTCAAATAAACCACCTTTGTCTCACAGACCAATAGGACATGGTTCAATATTTCATTAAACTGTGCTGAAAGAGCATAACTCAATCTATTAAAAAAAATGGCAGTCTAAGAAATCTTAATTACAACACACACACTGTGTATTACAAAATATTACAGAAAGAGTCTAATAAAAAGTTCTAATTTATTTGCAACTGTGAAAATGTGACTTGAAAAGCAAAGCATTTCAATAACTGCTTGTACAGACAAAAGAGAATATATATGAAAAGGGCGAGCAATATAACAAACTAAGTTGCCTGTTCAGTGCTCAACCCAGAATTTTTTTTGACCCGGGTGGGAAGAAATTGTAGGTCGGTGGCAGACCCTGTATTGTGACCCAACTCATCAGTAACCATCCAAAAACAGCCGGGTGTTTGCTGAAAAGTGCTGGGTGGTGCGCCTCGCTAAAAGGGGCTGGGGAGAACACTGCTGTTCAATTAGGATAGCTTAAAATAACTCAATATGACATAATCCTATTTGAATTGCTAGGCAGATCGGAGTGGGGGGTTTATTTTAATGAACTACCAAAAATCTAATTATCTCCAAACTTATATTTAAACTATATTGCATATGAAATCTAGGAACCTAATTATGAAATCACTAACTTAGGGCTGGTTCAGACCTGCCTTGGGATCAAGTGATCCGTATGACAGTCGAACATTTGCACCACAGCATCATTTCTTAAAGAACCAGCGTCTGCACATTTGACAGCTGGTGGCAGTGAGCAGTACTAGTACCACTCATGGCTTCCCCACTCCATTCCCTAGGAAGCTACTGCAGATACACACCACACCAAAGAGGCAGTGGATCCTGGAATGAAGAAGCAGTAAATGCACAGCAACCTCAGAACCAGTGCAAACCTAGTCTCTCACTTGTTGGGTACACTTGTTCAACCGATTCTCAACCCAAATATTTATTTAGCCAATCAAATGGCAGCAAATCAATGCATTTAGAGGTCTAGACAATGTTGAGAGGACCTACTGAAGCTAAAACTGAGCATTAAATTGGAAAGAAAGGTGATTTAGGTGAGTTTGTGCACCCCTACTCTCTGGTATGGTCTTCCATGTCCTATTCGGCTTGCTCTTACTTTCTGTTCATTCAATAGCACTCCAAAAACATATTTTCAAACTTGCCTACCCATCTTCTTCTGTCTCTGAAAACCCTTAATACTTACCATCACTCCATATCAAATGCTTTCACATTGAAATCTTGGATTAGTGTCATTTTTGCCTCCCACGATGAAATAAAACATCAAACTTTCACCCACTAAATCAAGTGAAGAGCTAACTAACAAAATAATGCAAATTGTTAGCTTTAATTATTATTCAACAGTATTTATATTGCGCCATCATATTATGCAGCGCTGTACAAAGTCGATAGTCGTGTCACTAATTTTCCCTCAAAAGAGCTCACAATCTAATGTCCCTACCATAGTCATGTCATTAATGTAACCTAAGGTCAATTTTTGAGGGGAAGCCAATAAACCTTACTGCATGTGTTTGGAATGTGGGAGGAAACCCACGCAGGCACGGGGAGAACCTGCAAACTCCATGCAGATAATGTCCTGGCCTAGATTCGAAACTGGGACCTAGCGCTGCAAAAGCAAGAGTGACGCTGAGCCACCGTGCTCCCCATAGGTAATAGCTTTAATAGGTAATGCCATATGCCAATATTTCACCGCACAATAAACACATAATTCTTGCCCCAACATTGACCTGTGGGACATTGGAAATACTGCTTCCAATAGACATACAGAAAGACATTATTATAGCAGGTAAATGATGAAGAATACCAGATAATATGTTTGATGTATTAGGCAGCTATCGCTAGAAAAAAGCATGACTTCTTTAATTTAAAACAATGGAAAAAAATTAAGCCATGATTCAGATTTCTGCAAACAGTCCATTCCAGATCTAATCCTTATCCACTGTGACAAAGTGACTGCTGAGGTTTAGACAATTATTTGTACAGCTGTTAAAGTGCATAGGTGTTTTTACAATACAAGCACAAGGCAAAATATTGCTAATTGTTTTTGTGTCTCTCCTGTACTTCTCCAGGACCAGCCTTCACCAACACAGGTTCTTGTAGGTAAGCCATCTACCTAAATGCTATCTTCCAATGGGTACACAAACATGAGATAGCAGGCATTCAGTACTACTCAGTTCTTCTACATCTATATCCTTGGTATCAGTTGTAATGTGGAAGTCGGAGCTTTGCATAGGGTCAATGTTTGTACCTTATAAACCTAGTACTAGCCTCCAGCATAGGTTACAATGCTGTACTGGCAAACGCTGTTGTTATTTCTCACTTGTATGAACTGGAATGCATTCCTTTCTTTACAAATAGATGAATAGATTAATAATATAAACTGGACAAGGAAGGATGAAAGCAATTTTATTCAAACATGGAAAACAACAGTGAGGTTAAGACGTATTTTCCAGCATCAGTACAAGTGAGACTTTTAAATTGCAATCCATCTGCTAGAACAATAAGAATGTACAGTAAGTGAGCAAACATTCTGCCATTATATTTATTGTCTGGAACAAATGAGTATAAGCAATTTTGTTTTAGGTAATTAGTTTTCTCAGCAATATTACCCAAATGCTTTAATCTGGCTAAAAAATAATGTAGAAAACAAAGGGAGGGTATGAAACTTCTTAAGGTAAAATAAACATTTAACTTTTTACATTAAACATGTATTTTTTCAATATAAGAAATGTATATGGACACTGCATGCAATTGTAAGGAGGTAGACAGGCAAGGTTGGGGGTAGGTGATCATAAGGTTGGTGATGGTATTTCAGTAATCATCAGGAAGAGCAGAGTACTGGAGCAGTAGATGGACATATCAAGTGTTATACTTGAGCAAATATTTCTGCATACAGCTTGATCAGACAATAAAATCAATGAAAAGAAAAGGTCAATGGAAAGGCAACAGTCTTAGTGGTGGTCAGTATGCTCGCTAATTGCAGAAAAGTGGGCAACTGACTTTCTGAATCTGCAGAAATGCAAAAATGTATTAAAATCTATTTGAACCCAAGAACAAAAATGTAATAATTGTAGCACACCAGTCCTTTTATTATCTGGTGATCCTGTCAGTAACATATTTCCAGTTTTAAGGTGACAATCTTTCTCACTGTACTATATCTACAGTTTTTGTCACCCAAGTGACGGACATTTGTTAGGACTACAGAAACCCTTTCAACTTCTTAAGATAAAGGTGATGTGTTCTGCAGTTTGCAGCAGAATTTTAGTTATGGTTTGATTTTGATATAAACATCAATGCAAAGTACCTATAACTTGCTATGCACCGTAGTCTTTCTCTTACAAAGTGACAAGCAGAAATTTAATTTGGGGATTATCCAAGCCTGTGAAAGATTCAGGTACCGATGTCAGAAAAATGCTTTTTGCCTTGTCCTTAAGTCACTCATGTGTTCCGTGTTACCATCTTTTACACACTTCAGTAATCCCTAATTATATATTATCTGGCCAACCAGCTGCAAAGATACTGCTCTTAGGAGCTATGGCATAGAAATATACCTCTTGTTATAAATCCCTTTTGAGTAACTAAATGTATCAAAATCAGATGTTTCTAATGGATAACTGTAATTTTAAATACATGTAGCTGTGAAATAGACATAAACTGTGCAGTAAAATGATAAATGTATATCTACATTGTTAAACAAAATAAATGAATTACATTCTCCTTTCTCCACGTGAAGTCAGCAGAGTTGGTTTTGGGGATATATTCTAGGAACACAGTCTGTTGCAGCTTGGTCATTATTCACTAGAGCACCCATCACCTTAATTTTATCTGACAGTTGCTCCATGTCCCACCTAATTGACTGAATACACTGGGTAAAGGATGTAAGTTACATCATGTAACCTAATTGACAGCATACACATTAGGCAGTATTAAGCAAACAACTTTGCATAACTTTTCCTGATCACTCAATGACAGCCACAAGTGGATAGTTCCTGTCCGCTACTCAACAGGACAGAATGGAAATATAAAACCTCCTCATTCTTTTTCTGTCTTCCAACATTGACATACTAGGCATCTGAAGAATATATCCCCCTAAAAGCTGTGGTAAATCCATGGACAACCTGTTGTAACTCACCCAGTGAGGGCTAAATGAGCCTTATTAGGGAACCCCGTCTGCTGGTCTATTGGGGTTTTGGAAAAACTACTGTTGTAGTTTCTGGGGACAATATGTGTGTCGGTATAGATGTTGTCTCTTTTTGCCTACCTGAGTTCTCTCAGGGTAACTGGCATTGGCTGGGTGGATTGCAAGCTAGCGTTCCACTACCTTGCTGTTGGTTCCGCTACCTCCTAGAAACATAGGCGCACCTTCAGTTTAGTTTTCGCTACTGCAAATGCATTGGTGTCTTTCAAGAGATTGTGTACAATCAAGACATTGTGCTACCCGTGTACACAGAAACAGATTAGGATCAATCAAATTTCACCAATGTGGAACTTTACGAGGTCTGCCTATTAAATAATGAGACTGTCTTTCTAAATCTTAAACAAAACAGTAAGAACTGATTATAGGCACTTGCCATGAATGTGTGCACTTGCCCAAAACATGCACAACAAACGACAGCACTCTCTAAAGTAATCACTTATAAAGAAACCTGGATCTTTCAGTATTATCCTGAAACAAAACAACAGTAAATCCACTGAAAACACCTTCATCACCAATAATCAAAAAAGATCCTCAAAGCAAGACCAAATTCAAAGCCTTGCTCATCGTTTTTTGACATGGAGGGTGTAATTTTGTCGGAATGGGTTCCAGAAGGCACAACAAAGAACCAACATTATTATAAGGAAGTTTTGACAAAGCTGAGAGCAGAAGTCAGGAAAAGACAGCCAGAAATGTGGGAAATCGGATTATTCCTTCATCAGGACAATGCCCTTCACACTAAACTTTAGTTTGAACATTTTCCACATTCACCAGATTTGGCCCCTTGTGACTTTTTTTTCCTAAATTGAAATTGGTGCCTAAAGGAACATGCTTTGTGTTGATGGATGCAGTAAAGAAAAAAAAACATCTGATATTTTAAAACAGCTAACAGAAACTGATCTGTTCCATGCCTTTGACCAGTGGAAAACATCAGTGCTTAATTGAGAATGGACTGAATAGTGAAGGGAGCAATCATTAGAATTGTCATATAAATAAATAAAAATGAGTTATTATATCAGTCTTGTTATTTAATAGATAGACTTTGTATGTGTATATATTAAGGCTAGGAAACAAATGGTAGATCAGGTAGACTTTTCATCCTCCCTTTACAAAGGAAGGGAAGGAGGCATTAGAAAGAGCCATATCAAGGTGGAAAGTTTGCCTTATTAAAGATCCCTACAGGGCTAAGGACATACAGATTTCAGACGGGGCGATGACTCATTCAACCAGAAGTATGTCTACCTTCTGCACTTCAGCTTCTTTAGCCTTGTTTATTAGTGAGCTGACAACTTTAACAACTGTCAGTTGTGGCAGAGCAGTATTAAGTTCAGTGGCAGATGTTAAATTCAGCGACAGAAGTTTTGGCACCCTCCCATGTGTTACTATTATTGTCCCACATGTGACTTTTATAGAGGGATTCAGAAAACAGAAAATGTGTGTTTACCACCTTGTAATTTTCCTTTCCTGATTAACTCTATGGCAGCAAAAGACCCTCCCCTGTTTTGGACACTATACACAGAATGGGAGCACTATCAGAGGGGGATTTTATTTTTTTTATTTCTTATTTGTCTTATGGGGTGAATATGAGGCAGTAACTATCCATACATGGTTGCCAGACAGTTAGGAAATTCCATGATTCAAACTTATAATATTAATGCACAATCCAATACATCTATAGAGTATGCGGTTCTGTTTAAAGAGGGATTATCCTTTTCTGTCAATGTAATAGTACTGGTGCTACCATTCTCTGGTTAACAACAGGGGACAGGAACAAATACTAAAGCAAAAAGTGGATGTGGATTATCTCAAGTTGGCATTGCAATTTTTACCAAATTCCAAATTCTATTTTCGGTTAAAAGTATATATACTTTTATATTTTATATTAAAATAGAAGTTTTGTCTTGCAGACTTTAAAACTTTACCAAAGTGTACAGTGTATACATTGAATTGCCTTGCTGTCACTTCCCCACTCCCTTTGCTGTGATTTTGCTTCAGCCACTACTGTGAAAAATTGAGCTTTTGATCATTGTCTATAAAGTATAATTTAGGAGTACAACTTGTATTAATTTTTTTCCAATTAATTTGTAGATATTCAATATTCCAATGCATTGTACTAGAATAGTAATTTTGATTTTAATATATGTGGGATTAGTTTTGATTTTTCCCTTTGTCTACAGGTCGAAAAAAAAAAAATTTCAAGACCGCGTCAAAGGCTTACATTTCTTTATCTAAGAAATTTACATTTCTTTATCTCTAATGACGATGATGATAAATCAATAGGCTCACATCAGAAATCTAAAAATTGCTCTAGTCCAGTGTTCCAGGTTCCTTGAAAAATTAGCAATTTACATCTCTTAGGTCAGTTTAACAGACCCCAATTATGTTTTTGGCTATCTATAATGGTGGCATTCTTAGACCAGCAATGTGAGAGGCATGGTTACTACTGACCACCACAATGTACTATAGGCTGTAGGTGTATTAATTATAAAAGGGGTTCCCCTAAGACCGGAATGTTTTTCAAGGGTACGTTGAAAAGGTCCAGAAACAGTGCTCTAGACTAATTACTAGGTAGTAGAACTTTCGTGGTTTTAAAAAATGCACTTTTTAATGTCAAACTACAAAAAGTAAGAAACATAACTACCATCAAATCAGACTCTGCATGGCATTTAAAGAACCAGACAGCAATTATAAAAATATAATTGGTAGGTTTGCTACCAAACAGATTGCAACCTCACTGCCTTGTGAAAACAGATCCCTTGTTAAGAATGACAGACATTAAGACAATCTACTTCCAACTGCTGAACTGTCAGGACACAGATCAATGGTAGTGCAAATTGATGATTTACTGTTATAATAAGAAAAAAAAATGACCTTTGACTGACTCTAGAAAATTTCTAATATGTTGAAGTGTTACAGTGAGTCATATGACTATGTCAAAGATTGATTGTTAACAAAGCCCTATACTGTCTAGCTGATTTCATTTATGCCTATATCCGAAACCTGATTTGGAAGTATAGCTATGTTCCATGCAGGTTCACTTAGCTAATATCCTTTGTTGTAAACATTCACATTTATTATTTGCAAGAACAGAACATGCAGATGTACTGTAATGCACACTGAAGGCAGTCACATTACATCAAGCAGAGTAATTTTTGTAGCAGTAAATAAACCTGCAAAGTTAGATATGTATTATATCAGGAATGTTCTCCAGCTGTTCAGGTAACAGCATATTCAATTATGCTCAGCCACAACTTTTAAAGTTTTTCATGGTGTTATCCAGCCTAGCACTCAAAATTTGCTTTCTATTGGAACCTTGATGCTTCCAAGTATTAATGGGTTTTAGGTAAAACTAGTGAGAGAATTTAAGAGCTGCCATTGTTGACTGTCTATGAATAAAATAAAGTCTACTTGCTGGGCAAACTGAGTCAGAAGACCCAGGCTTGGTCTCGCTTTCGTCACCTGAAACAAAACCCTACATGGACATGTTAGACACATGCGACTACCTTCTTTATGGTGTCTGGGTATTAAATTGATTCAGCTTATTCAATACGTTTTGTGGCCTTTATCCAGGATAACTTCAACTGTCGGACGTGGTAACATAAATTTTACTTTTTTGACCGGTTTGCGTTTTTCAGGTATGTGACTCAAAGTATTGAAGCCAAAGACAGACAGGCACTTGTATTCATAGAAGGAGGTCAGAAAAAAGAGCCAACGTACTTTATTATACTTAATATTATAACAGGAAAAAGGAAAAAGACCAGTAGCTTTGATGTGCATACATGTTCAGGGCTAGAGACCTAAAACACTGAGCCATGAAGAACAAAATGGCGCCCAGATGAACACCATTTACAGAAAAAGTCAACAATGGCAGCTTCCTTTCCACATGCTCTTTAAACTGCTTGTCTATGTGTGTCCAAATATATTTGATAGAATCCTGCTTTCTGCATACGGGATGATGGAACTGAGAATATGGATGAATGATTTTTCTATTAAGCTCATATGGATTGCAACATTAGCATTCAATATTCATGCATGAATAAACATGGCAGAAAGGATGACACTACTTAGGCACAAAAGTTTACTTACAGGTAATATGTGTAGGAGTTATAGCTTCTTCTGCCATGATGAAGCAAGGATTTAGGCAGTGGTAGAAAAGATGAAATGGAAGGAAAGAAAAGCCAGATATTAATGTATGAAAAAATCAGGATGAACGAGAACAGATCAGGTGACATGAATGAAAAAGTCTAGCAGCAATTTTACATCACAGACATGACATGCAACAAATCGGAGTCAGTGGTTGGACACATTGCTGTACATATACCATGAAGAAACCTTTTTTCACTATCTGCATTCTAATGAACTGGCTACCATATATTTATGAAGCAATGTAGTCATTTGTAATGTTTACTGCTTTATTTATGCTTTGCATTATGAAAGGTTATTTGTCTTACAGTTCCTCTGAGATATACAATCGTATACTAAAAAAGCTGCACACCAAAACCTATTATTTCATTGCATCATTTTCTAATAACGCTACATTAAGTGGGACATAACAAATGTATTCTGCATGTAGTGAGATGCATGAATCAAAAGGGTGAAAACATCAAGGAAAAGTGTAGCCTATATCATCTAAAAATATTCAGCTATAAAGTATCTAGTGTAAGGCAAATTTTTAGATGTGCTATATATCATACCATTGGTATAAACAAAACCAAGATGACTCCGAATTTAGGAAATACTACACAAACAATTTAATTTCTTTCATATTGCCACATCATACACATACCATCTATTGGGTGATGGAAAACAGTTTGATGTTCCAAAAGTGTTACTTTTGGAACATCAAATTCCCCACCCAGATCACAACCTCACTGTACAATCTCAATTACTTTTACCAAAAACTAAATAGTGCAAAGGCCTGGCTGAATACAAATTAGGTTACAAATTGTTTAGATAATTTAGCAGGTCATCAAATGACATAGTTTTAACAAATCTAAAGTCAGACTGTAAAGCATATGGTAAGCTCAATGCATATTGCCTCAAGGGTTTCCTCCGGAGAGTGGCCAACACTCCAAATTATTAAACATTGGAAATCTAAAACCACCTTAATTAGAACTAACAGTTGAAATACAAATGATCCTGATAAATGCAAAATTTTTTAGAGATATGTCAAGTACAATATAAATATGTCAATAAGTTATTTCCCATGCTAATCCATTATTATTAAATTAGAAATAAAACAGAAATGGGGGATATATTCCAATGGATTTTCAAATGTACTTCTAAATTTAACCAATAACCTTTTGAAATTCCAAAAATTAAAACAGGTTTCAAACTATGC
Source organism: Pyxicephalus adspersus (assembly GCF_032062135.1). NCBI lineage: Eukaryota > Metazoa > Chordata > Amphibia > Anura > Pyxicephalidae > Pyxicephalus > Pyxicephalus adspersus. The sequence goes on along the minus strand of NC_092862.1, from coordinate 48,105,072 downwards.
ATGGTACAGCTTTCACTGTCTGTAAAAAAACCTTTTAATGTTAATATTGATCCTTCCAATCTTGTTTGAAGGGGTTGCAAACTTGAACACAACCCATTTTTCACCTTGCTTTTTGGGAAAAATATTACCTTGCTTTCTGCACAAAAAGACAATAAATTAGTGGGGAGACCATTTCTGTTTAGGAAATGCAGTCTGTATTTGTGCAAGCAGTGCAAAAGTGAAACAGTGCAATAGGGACTTCCATGACACTAAACCTTCCTGCAGGTTCCTTGCAGTTCAGCTTTGTATACACGTCCAGTTAACTATCAGATATCTATTCGGGTCATAAAGATTTTGATATACCTTCAGCTCTCCCAAATTTCTATTGCTTAAATACATTCAGGATGGTCAACGTGGTAAGAAGGAAGCATTTTCATCTTTGTTTTGTCTCCTTCATGTTCATATTCGCACTTGGCTTAGCCCAAGGCTATTGGGTAAAATATAACACTTTGATCCAAAAGTCAGAAAACTTTTTAAACTCTTGTGCTTTCTACACTTTCTACACCTAGAAGACAAATACGTTCTAGAGCCTCAATCAATAAAATATCATTAGGAAACCGGCACTATGAATGTTCTAGTGTTTGCACATGTCACATTTTGTTAAATACAGCAAATGTATTATAACTGTCATACATGTGTAGAAACCCATCGTATTTATTATGTGCTGTGTTATCTTCTTTGACTTATAAAAAAGTACAAGAAATTGGACAGTGATTACCCAAAGTATGACAAAGTGTAAATATTTATCATTCTAATTCTATTCAATAGTAAACCTCAACAAATGCATACTTTTTAGTAAAAGGGCATGTTTTTTTAAACCAATATGTAAATCACAGAAGGCAAATGGTTTGCATTCTATCTTGCTTTTTAAATGCTTATAGCAAAAAGCTGAATATTTTGACCTGTGTACCTTGCCTTTGGCTATATATAATATGTTAATCTCTTTACTGCATGGTCATTCATTGAATTTTCTGTCTTATCTGGTTTCTCTTGGCTGGCCTAAAATATACATTCCTTCAAACAGCATCTGTCTTCATAGCATGAAAGGCAGGAGGGATTTCCTGTAACTATTTCATCTTTTAAGGCAAAAGGTAGAAAATCAGTACTACTTGTTGCTTCTATTTATTGATTCCAATATTCTAATCTGATTTAAACTCCAATTAATTAAAATAGAAATCAATCAAAAATGTTTTTAGAGATGACCCTAGAAAGCCTTTGGCCCTTCAATTCAACATTCGTCATCATAAATCTTTACCAAAAGATTATACCTTACTGTGTTTTTGATATGTATCATCATATGTAAGTTACTTTGATAATTAAAGAATTATCAATCAAATAATAGTTTCATACAGTTGATAAAATGCCTAGATGTGAATTTAACAAAAATGAAGCAAAAAAAAAAAAACATTAGACAATGCCTGCCTAGTACCCAATATCACTGGATTAAAAAGTCTAAAATTAGGTTTGGTTTGATAACAAATTGAAACACAATTTAAACCTTGGAGCCTTGCCTTTTAGGTGGCTATAACCAAGGTTGGGTCAACCCAAATCTTTAAGATGGTGGTCATTTTTTGGCAGTACAGTTGCATACCAAGGAGAGTTTAGGCCACACTGCACTGGGATCCTGTAAGAGATTTTACAACAGCTTCTAGCTCTGTGTATGCCTGTAATTCTCCACAATGCAAAGCATACAGTTATTATTATTATTATACAGTATTTTTATAGCACCATCATATTACGCAGCACTGTACAAAGTCCAATCTAATGTCCCTACCTCAGTCAAATGTCTTTTAAATTTTTTTTGGGGGGCGGTAGCCAATTAACCTAACTGCAAGTTTTTGGAATGTGGGAGGAAACCGGAGTACCTGGAGGAAACCCACACAAACACAGGGAGAACATGCAAACTCCATGCAGATATTGTCCTGGCCAAAATTCAAACCTGGGACCTAGCACTGCAAAGGCCAGAGAACTAACCACTGAGACACAGTTAAATGTATCTGTTCAAAACTGGTGCTATTGTGTGACTGCACATGCAATTAGTGATAAAGGCCTGAATTTCATTAAACCCTCCCACTTTCCTGAGTGTTCTCTGACTCACAAGAGTCCTGAAGATAAGCCTGCACAGGAAATACATGAGTACAATATTCCCTGACCACCATGGCTTGTTCTGACAATGTTAACAGTGGGAGAGAACGGGAATGCTCTTCATTGTATTCTTAACAAACCTAAGAACAAGAGATATACTAGATGAAACAGTTAGACTGAAGCCTGATTTTTTAAAGGATATGCTTATACTAATAGGGCATTGATTGTATATGGATAACCAATATTCTCACAGGTTGCAGCTCACCAACAGTGAATTTTCTAACAAGGGTAATATATTATGAAATATATGCACAACTGTGCCAATATATTCTGGGCAAAGCCACAGTGTGCTTACAATACAAATAAGTTTATTGTGTGTCAATCTGAAAAAAAACTTTTCCTATGATGCTTCTAGAGGAAACAGTTATTTATATAATCAGATCAGTTATTAATATCATTTTCTAAACAGAAAGCTAACTGTTTTGTAGTGAATATAGTAATTTCAGTAGAAGGTTTTCAGCACCTCACATTCAATTAGGTCTGTAAAATGTCTCAACTAATCCTACAAAGACAAGGCTTGTAGTATATAGCCACCATATTTAAATCTAAAATGCATTCCAAACTTTTAAAAGTTAGAATAGAAACAACACAATGGGTCTGTTTTATTAAAGCTTTCCAAGGCTGGAGAGGAAACACTCCATCAGTGAACCTGTGTGATCCAGAAAACATTGAATGTATTTCCTAGTCATTTTCTAAATATTAGAAAAATTTTTCAACCCTGGACAAAATCTATTCCAGGTTTTTGGATCACCCAGGTTCACTGATAATAGTGTTGTTTATTATGTTTATTGTTTTTTTTTTTAAACCTGGCCCTAGTGTATATGTAACTGCCAAGCAGGTGGAGCCATGGTCTCCATTTTCCTTACTTCCACCCCATCTATGAGTGATCCCTGACTCAAGAGAATCCTAAAAACAGGTACATATTCCACCTAATAATGTAACCAGTTCTGTTATTTTTTGGATATCAAAAAAGTTTCAAACTACTGCAGGTTATATTGTGTTATCTGCAGATGAACTTAGTTGTTGTTATAATTAGTATAAATATAGCTTAGTTATTGAAGGAAGGTATTCATTTAAGACTTCACAGTAAATATAATTTATCAAAATAACAGCTCTTGGAGAGCTTAGCTACACTTAATTCTATATATGAAGCTATTAAGATAAACAACCATTAAAAAACTGATGAAAAAGCACATTATGCAGAAGGCAAATTTATCACTAAGCTCAAGGCAAAACATACAAAAATGCAACATACTTTTCTAAACAGATTTTTAAATGGTATAATTAGAATCAGTTTATAACAATGAAAGGTAATAGAAAAATAGTCTGGAGTTTTCTTTACTCATCAGCACAGTTTATAATAAACAGATGGAAATATCTAACTAGGAGTATTCCTTTGAAAATTGGAATTGTATCTTGGGTAGTTGCTTACTATACCTAGATCAATTGTGGTACATTATTAACCTCCTGTGTCCCGGGAAAGAAATGCTATGAGGACCTGCAAACATAATTAACGATTTTTGGGTAGTTTAGCTGAAAGATTGTAAAAGAACCCAAGGCAGTACTCAAAGTAACACTCCCACTATTAGTGATACACCCTTCTGGTATGCATTTGTTTTCTGTATTACAAACATGAAAAAATTAGAATTAGGGCCTGGATTATCAGATTCCTGAATGTGTATGTCCGACAAAGCACTCACAAGTTATAGCTTACCTATACTAAATATGAAAAGTGGTTAAATATGGAACCTATGATCAATTTTACAGATGTATGATAGTTAAAGCCATGGTGATTCTAAAGTAAAAATATGATTATCTGTAAAGTTTTGGGGGTTTGTCATACTTCTGCTTTAAAATATTATGACCATGAATACAACCTTGTTGTGTGCTGCCTCTAAAGGAAATTATTTGACAAAACTTACCTGTGAGTCACAAACAGCCTTGTCAGTCAGACCAATCAATTGTAAATACCATTTACTAAACAGAAAGCTGAATGTTTTGTAGCAAATTTGGTAATTTTCCCTGGAAGGCTTTCAGTGTCATAATTCACTGGCAAGAAATGACATCAAGAACCACAGAAACAGCAATTACTCTACTAAGTGGGCAGCATGGTGGCTCAGAAGTTAGCACTCTGGCCTTTGCAGAACTAGGTCCCAGGTTTGAATCTGGGCCAGGGCATTATCTGCATGGAGTTTGCAGGTTCTCTCAGTGTTTGTGTGGGTTTCCTCTGGCTACTCCGGTTTCCTCCCATCCCAAAAACGTGCAGTTAGGTTAATTGGCTATCACCCAAAATTGACCTTAGACTATATTTAAGACATATGACTATGGTAGGGGCAATAGACTGTGAGCCTCTTTGAGGGACAGCTAGTGGCATGACTATGGACTGTACAGCGCTGCATAATATGATGGCGCTTTTTTAAATACTGTGTAATATACCTGTGTATTAATAAGTGGTAGAACTGTAACATGTCTCCTGTAATCCTACACTAACAAGGCCTGTACTGAAAAGTCACCATATTTAACTATAAATTACCTGACAACATTCCGTAATGAAATCAACACAAAAGGGTCTGTTTATTAGGAAGAGAATCTGACATTCACTGAAACTGGTGGAGAATCTTCCAGGTCCACGAGATTCAATGGCAGTCATTGATTCTCCACCAGGGAATGTTTCAGTGAATGTCAGATTCGCTGCTTTATAAATAGACCCCTTTATAAATGTCCCAAATGTAATCTGAAACAAACATCTCACAAAATCATGCAATGTTTGGTAAATATCCTCCCATTCTTGGAATCACATGCCCCTTTTCAAATCTCACACACTTTCTTGTCCTAGCAAAGTAAAGAATACGGAAGCTGTAAGGTTGGTGGGGCTATGTTATTAATACTAAGGATTTCAGTTGTTTATAATGCTACCAGACGACCTGGAACCTGATTGATTGAAATAGATGGATAACTTTGATGGAGTACTTTTCTTTAAATTAACTAATTATTCTGTTGATTTTAGTAGTAAGATTTACTACAGGGACATGAGGAATATTTTTAGTTCACCATTTAAAAAGAAATATGCTATAAAATATGTATGAACAATCCATGCATATTTATCAAAGTGGCAGATGGGATTACACTGAGCTACATCATGCCTATAACTTCAGAATTGCTTCCATAGAAGCTGTCTGTTTATAAGATAATGGTGGCAATTGACTTTCCAATGTCATCAAATTAACTATAACATAAACCTAGAAATATGGGATTAAAATACGGTCACATCTGAAATGCACAGTAATTAATTTCTGCAAAAAAAGATGTGTATACACAAAAACATACCTTTAAGAAATAAACGGTGCTGACACCCTATTGAAACATCTATAAAACCTAAGGTAACAATGTTATAAACAATATATATATTTGTATTTACAAATTAAATGGTAGCACTTGTCTTGGTGAATCCTGTTTCTTGTACTGCATAATTGAGAGATCTACCTGCACTGTAGCCTGTACTACTTTTAAAATAACAATGTGCAAAAATTATTCTGACATTATGATCAAGCTTTCAACAACTTAGGAAGAGGGCTCCACATTGCCCAAAAAACAAGCAAAGCGGCCAACACAGTCAACCATGTTTATCTGAAACTTTAGCTATGTAAAAAAAATTCTCCAACATATAAACATTAGTGTGTTATTCAAGATTAATTCCCCCTGCATGTGATACATGGAAGAAAATAATTACTTCAGATTGCAGCACGATAAAGAAGATCACAGCAACATACATAAGTCTTTTAATGATGGGCAGATGTATTACTACCTTTTCCATGTATAAAAAGAACGTATGATGGTTATTAAAAGCTTACTTCTAATTGGTTGCACACCTATTGAACACCATTGCTCTCTCCACATTGTGGTGATATGTAACTTTACAAAGCATATCAGTTTTGGGTGGGCTACCCCTTAGCAGGCCAATGCTACACAGAAAAGTGTTATTCTCTACTAATAGTTTATGTGATACAATTTGGACTCCACTCATTCTGTAATGTTGTTCTGTATCTAATCCTATTATTATAGTCTGATTCTTTAACAATTCAATACAAATGTATGAATATAAAACAACTTTTTACCAATAACAAAAAAATTTAAACAGTGCCCACAATAGTTTGCTTTCCATTAAGTGCAAAAAAATACTATTCAGCTAAAAATACTTTTCTTTCCTAACCCAAAGAAATGTGCATGCTAACAAAAGTAAGTTATAAACAACTCAGTGTAAGATTATTATAATATATAATAATTTTCCAGGCAACAGAACTAGTTTTGGCAGGCTCCTGTTGTGCTCATTTTTTTTATTCATAGCCTTTACCAGAAATCACACTTTATAAATAAAGCATTCAAACATAACTCCAGTTAGTAAATTAGTAACAGCTCACCTTTTTTTCATCACTAAGACAACTCCCAGGAAGATAATGACGAACAGAAGAATTCCAGCAATGACTCCGGCAATTTTTACAGTATGGTCCGACTGCTTGTCAGGTTCAGGATCTGGTTTACGAGTTGCAGCGCCTGCATGGACCAATCATTAAAAAAAGAAAGACAAGACAAAACACGTGAAAAATATAGACTGACATATGCACTTATGTTAGCATGCTGTTGGAAGTGAATTTAGACTACATATGTTTACTTTCATTTGTTTATCTCTAAATTGCCTACCAAACATTTTCACTTGCTTACTTTTTTCAATTGCTCCTACTTTACAACAATCCAGCCATACTAAGCCAAAAAAACACAATGTCTAAAAAAACTTATTTTCTGATTCAAATCCGAACCATTGGCCATAGGTCTGTGGTTTTCTGGATTTTGTCAGCACCTTGGTGTTTGTGTCCAAGTATAAATAAACTATTATTTATAAAAAAAGTATTTTGAAGAATAAGCCAGAGCACAGCTGACAAGGCCACCATCCAACTGGACACTATGAGCCTGATATAATAAAGCTCTCCAAGACTGATGAGGATACACTTTCATCAGTGAAGCTGGATGATCCAGCAAACCTAGAATGGATTTCCTAAAAGTAATTTGCTATTTGTTAGTAAATGTTTTCAATCCTGGACCAGATCCATTCCAGGTTTACTGATAAAATTGTATCTTCTCCAGCCTTGGAGTCATGCCCAATGTGGTAAGCAGACATTCCCATGGACCCCAACACCTGTGAACATCCAACTGGTGCTTCTTGCGGTATTATTTTTTCTATAGGAATTTGCACACTTGATGCTTTTCCAGCTTAAATATGAATTATCTGCACAACTTCTGTTATTTGAGTTTATGTTTTACCTACTAATAATACAGGCATGAAGGCCAAATGCTATAGACAATTGAATTGACTGGACTTTCTATCTCTCTCAAACAACGGGAGTGAAAGATAGCTTCTTAGAGGTAGGTATACAATAGGGTGTTTTGGTTGAAATTTGTTTGCCACAGCTCTCAAGTATCATTTGATTAATATTTTAATATGATTTTTTTTAATTAAAATGTTATCAGATGTTTTTGCAATATATTCAATATATTCTCCTTCTTTTATTAATATTAGGGTTTAAATATTAAAAAAAATGCTGATTACCAGTACTCAAAGATAGCAGATCCATTTATTTTCTTTTTTAGTCAGTTTGCACTTTATTTTACACTCAGTGATTCTGTCGGACACACATTTTGTGTTCCATGGTGATTTTATTAAATGTTAATAATGAGTACCCGAGTATTCCTAATTCTACTTCTGTTCAAATTTGCCGATCATCCCTAGTTTAGCTGCGTTGCACATTTACATTGTTACCCTTGATGTTACAATGATCTTTTTTCAAGTTACGTTTGTAAATAAAAGTGTAAATATATAAAAAGTTAATATCAAGTGATCTAATAGAAAATGTATTGTAGATCAAAGCAGTGAGATGCTCATAAGAAAATGTTTATGCATATTGATCGGAGGTAAAACATATTTTCCTGATGAATGAAAGCCATATACCATTTATCTCCTTTACATGGAATATGTTCCCATATGGATGTCCTTGACTTCACCAGCAATTTTGGTGACAATACTACCTTCAGTGATTTTGCATTAAACTTGATATGTTGGTAGCCTCAGATTAACAGTTTAAATTATCAGTATACACAATGCATTGGTGTAAACTGGGCCTACTGAAAACAATGCATTTCAGATTGATATGGGGCCTGCAAAGCAGGAAACATGGTACGAATTGTGCCTAAACCAAACAACCTGAGCTTTGCCATTAAATCTGCCATTAAACAGACTTATATGTTTGTCAGATAGGCAAAATAGCTTAATAAAAAAAACTTTAGTGTCACATCAAAAATACTTGCTGGTTATTTTTCTCTATAATATTCATGAGAAGGTTGCCTGAAGCAAGAAGAAAATAGTGATGTTTTTAGTTACAACTGAATTGGTACACTAATATAAGTATCCACAAATGATCACTGTTAACTCAGTGCCAAACCTACTTTTGTTAAAGATATGTAAATGAACCTCCACTGTTACCCATATACCTTGCTTTGCACACATGAAAGGATAAACCACTTACACTACCACTGACATCTCAAGAAAAAAACTCACAAAAGGTTGTATTGAGTTCTCAAAAAATATAAACATTGCAGCTCCATGCTAATGAGGACATTCCCACTGAGTGCCTGAATTTAGTCTGCACTATTCTCTATATGAAGCACTGTATCAAGAAGAAATGAAAGTACAGCCACAGACCTCATTAAAGCTGAACCCCATGGAGCAGAAACAGAACATGCTACATTTTTTCAAGTTACAAATACAATTACTATAAGAAAACCATGTTTGTGCCAATATATATATATATATATATATATATATATATATATATATATATATATATAATGAAGAGAAAGCAGAGCAGTACTCTACCATCAATCAGATCTCATTTTTAATATTTGGTTCTCTGGGCTAAGACAAAAGCAAACTCTTTATTGGATTTTGACACTTTTCATCTACCTCTATGTAAAAAAAAACACCTGCAACCTAAAGTTTGAATTGCATATTTAATAAGTCACTTAAATCTGAACACGTTTTATGGCAGTAAAATAAAAGCTCATCTCATGCATGTCATTATATCTCAAGCTTTCTTGTTAGTGACAAATAAACCACATTAACAACATGATGACTGTCCATAGCATTTTCCTGGGTGTGATTTGCTGGACCATTTTCCTTAATTATTTTTCATAAGTAAAGCACTAATTCTATAACATATTAGCAGAAACACCTGGAAAAGTGTGATAAGCTCATTTACCATGCATTTCACCAGCAATTGTTTTCCTGCACAATAGCCTATTTTTGCCTTTGGAAATTTAAATCTAGGTCACATCTGGTAGTCAAAAGACTCCTTCTAAGCAATTTATTCACAAAGTGGGAAACAGCTGAGGATCATACCACTGGCACCCAAATATCTACCCAAATGAGATAATCAATGCCTTGCAGCGGCTAGTGTCTTAGCTTTCCTTAGCTTCCATATTTTGTCCTGTTTACACTGTTCACTGTATAATGTGATGGAATGTCAAATTTGTGTCTGATGGAATATCCATTTTCCCCTCTAAATGAATTTAGGATGAAAAATGTAAGAGGCGCAATGTTCAATTCACCAAAGTCAATCCTTTCCTTTTCAGTATTTTCTTGCCCAGGCTTCCAATTTTTTAATCACAGGGTGACAGCATTCATCATGCGAGGTGTCAGAAAGAAGAAAGATAGTGTTGAAAATTGGAATGCATTTCTAAAAATCCACAAATGACCTTGTTGCATGTTCCCTATAAACATGCCAAATCAATCAGCCAAATCGGCATGAATTTGGAAGATATGGCACAATCCAAACAAGTCAAATATTTGTCTAAAAATATCATACTGAGAACAGGTATAATATAACAGGTATATTGTAAGAAACTGGAAAACAGACAACTTAGACAGCCATTCCAGGAGGGGAGTTACCATCAGTAAACTGCTACAGGTACCAGAAAATCCTGTACTTGCAAAAGTTTTCAGCTATTGCAACTCAGTGCTATTCCTATTGGGAGGAAACAGGTTTTTAACTGCAAAAACTGTCACAGTGCCAAAACCACTTAAATAACCCTAACACTTAACTCTTAACCACTACTTAAACCCTAAAACTTAACATAACTTGTAAAAGTAATCCTTTACTCCATTTTACCTAGTAACCACAAACCTTCACCTAAGTTAGAAATACTCTATCACCTTGCCCATGCTATAATAGCACCCCCCAACACTTCAGCACTACTGGAGACTTCCTCAGTGGCAGTGCTGGTTATCAGCAACCTATTACTAAACATGAACACTGCCACATGTCCAAAAAAGTTTATATTATTATTATTAATATTAATAATAAATAGGATTTATATAACGCCAACATAATATGCAGCGCTGTACAATAAATAGGGGTAGCAAATGACAGATAGTTACAGACAGTGACACATGAAGAGAAGAGGACCCTGCCTCGAGGAGCTTACAATCTAGGAGGTGGGGGAAATCTCACACAAAAGGAGGGGAGATATGGGGTGACAGGAAGTAGTGAGGGTTTTAGGAGACAGATAAAGATGGGTAAGCAGGTCTAAAAAAAAGTGTGTTTTGAGTGCTCTTTTAAATGAGCACAATGTAGGAGCAAGACAAATAGGACGAGGAAGACCATTCCAGGGAGTCAGGGGAGCTCTAGAAAAGTCTTGAGAGCCGTGCATGTGATTAGGTTATGAGTTAGGTAGTCAGTTGTAGGTCTTTGGAGGAGCGAAGAGAGCGGCTGGGGGAGTATTTTTCTACCAGGACAGAAAGGTAGGTTGGACAGGAGCTGTGTAGGGATTTGAAGGCAAAGCACAGGAGCTTGAATTTGATTCTAAGGTGAAAAGGAAGCCAATAAAGAGAACTACAAAGAGATGCAGCGGGAGAGTAGCGGAGGAAAGGATGGATGAGTCTGGCTGCAGCATTCATAATAGATTGTAGAGGAGAGTTGAGTTAGTGGAATACCAGAGAGTATGTTGCAGTAGTCCAGATGAGAGATGATAAAAGCAGGTGAAAGTGACAGGACCTGGAAATATTCTGAATATGGGGGGTAAATGAGAGGGCAAAATCAAAGGTGAAACCAAGACAACGTGCCTGCGGGGAGGGATGAATGACTGTGTTGTTAACCATTAGGAATAAGCCATGGGGAGATTTCAAATTTGAGGGGGGGAAGATGATGAGTTCAGTTTTATCTATATTAAATTTCAGAATTCTGTCAGACATCTATGATGAGATAGCTGACATGCAGCATTAGACCTTGTCCAGAGGGTCTAATGAGAGAGACAAGTCAGGGGTGGACAGATAGATTTGAGTGTCATCAGCATACAGATGGTACTCCAAGCCAAAGGAGGATATGAGACTACCGAGAGAGGAGGTGTACAGAGAAAAGAGAACCGGTCCAAGGACTGACCCTTGGGGAACACCAACAGGGAAGAGAGTGGGTGAGGAGGATCTACCATTGAAAGAAACTTAAAAGGAGTGGTCAGACAGGTAGGAAGTAAACCAAGAGAGAGCAGTGTCACTGATACTAATGGAGCGCAGGATTTGGATTAGAAGAGGATGATCAACAGTGTCAAACGCAGAGGTAGGATCAATGAGAAGGAGGAGGGAAAAGTTGCCTTGAGACTTAGCTCTGTGGATGTCATTGGCCACTTTAGTAAGAGCTGTTTCAGTGGCATGAGCAGGTCGGAAGCCAGACTGGAGAGGGTCAAGGAGAGAGTTGCTGCTCAGGTAATTGGTGAGTCTTTTGAAAACAAGGCGCTCAAGGAGTTTGGAAACAAATGGGAGAAGGGAGATATGAGAGTAGCTAGAAGGTAGGGAGGGGTGTAATGAGGGTTTTTTCAGGATAGGGAGAATAATTGCATGTTTGAAAGCGGAGGGGTATACCAGTAGAGAGGGAAAAATTGAATAGTTGGGTTAGGGGGGGGGGGCCAGGGTAGATTGGGCACAGAGCAGATCAGAGGGAACTGGGTCAAGCGGACAGGTAGTAGATGGAGAGGATAAATGAAGAGAGGAGACTTCGTCTACAGTAACAGGGCTGAGGGAGTTTAGGGATGATTTACAGGTGGAAGGGGTGGATATGGTTGGGCAGAGACATCATGTCTGATTTTGTCAATTTTATTTCTAAAGTGGGTAGCTATGTCTTGGACAGAGAAGGTTGTTGTGGGGGGAACAGGTGTGGGATTTAGGAGGGAGTCAATTGTTGGGAATAGGCTTCGTGGGATGGAAGCTTGAGAAGAAATGACAGCAGAGAAATAATTTTGCTTGGCTATAGTTAGTGCAGGGTTAAAGTCTTGTAGTCTGGCTTTGTAGTCCATGAAGTCAGCAGTGAGGCCAGATTTCCTCCACTGGCGCTCAGCTGCACAAACAGTCTTTTGTAGGTTTTTGATGTCATTGTTGTGCCAGGGTCTGGGGTTGGCAGGGCAGGGTAGTGGAAGGTGGCAGGGGCAACTTTATCCAGATCCAGAGGAAAGAGAGTGGTTGAACTGGGTGGCAGCTTCATCTGTGGAGGTGATTTTGGAGACAGTGGGGGTTAGGGACTCAAGGCAGTTTGGGAAAAGGTTGTGGTCAAGGTTATGAATATCTCTCTGCCATTTGCCAGGTCTGGGATGTGGCAAAGGTGGGCAAGAGTTGTGGTCAGAAAATGGAAATGGTGAGTTGTCAAGGTGGGTGAGGTTGCAGAGTTTGGAAAATATCAGGTCTAAAGTGTGTCCAGCGATATGTGTGGGGCCCTTGATGTTCTGTGTGAGTCTGAAGGAGGAGAAGATAGAGAGCAGTTTGGCTGAGGAATGATGGGTGGGATCATCTATTGCAACATTAAAGTCACCAAGGGTGAGGGTGGGCAGGTCGTGGGATCGAATATGTGGGAGCCAAGAGGCCACGTTGTCCAGAAAATTGTGAGACTGGGAAACGACGGACAGAGCGGACTTCAAAAGAGGTGAAAAATGAGAGAGGGCAGGGTAGGGAGGACTCTATGTGCAGTTAGGTGAGAGAATGAGATCCACACCACCCCCTACTCTGTTGCCAGGTCAAGAGGTATGTGTAAAGTGCAGGCCTCCATAGTAGAGAGTAGCAGCAGAGGCAGAGGCAGAGTCTGAGGAGGAAAGCCAAGTTTCAGTGAGAGCCAGGAAATTTAGAGATGGGTTAGAGTGCAGAAGGTTGTGGATAGAGGTTAGTATATTGCCAACAGATCTGGCATTCCATAGACTGCCAGAGAGAAGGGGTAAGAACTTGTAGGTAGTGGGGATAGTAATGAGATTAGGAGAAGGGTGAATGTTGGTGAGAGGGTAGGGAAGAGAGAAGCTGTGAGGGGGACCAGGGTTGGGTGAGATGTCACCAGCAAGTAGTAAGAGAGTGAAAAGGTGCAGAAGTACAGACAGAGAAAGCAGCAGAGTGAAGGAGCAAACAGAGAAGGTGTTAACAGACTGCCGGAGGGAGGGATAGGGCAAGCAAAGAGAGTGCAGGGTGAGCAATACATAGTAACAGGTAATTGTGAGTCATAACAGTACATAATGCAGTGCAGGAGACTAAAGTCCATGTGAGCAGCTCCTGTAATATGGGTTGTAGTGAAGATTGTCATCTTGTTATGTTCCAGGAGTGGGATAGCAATTATTCTGGGAGAAGCTTGGTGAAAAAACAGTTCAGGGTGGCAGCAGCAGAGGCAGTGTAAGTGTCCAGGTGTTTCGATGATGGTTTAGTCCACAGGCATGAGGTGGGAGTAGCAAAGTGTTATGGTATGTTCAATATAACAAATGGCCAGATTCAAATTTGTGCAATAAGTTATTCTAAAATGCACAGCATACCATAGACAGTCATAGGGAAATTGCACACAGAATGGGGATGGCATTCAGATTGCACAGCATTCCATGAACAATCATAGGGAAATTGCACACGAAATGGGGATGGCAGTCAGATTGCACAGCATACCATGGACAACCATAGGGAAATTGCAAACGGAATAGGGATGGCAGTCAGATTGCACAGCATACCATGGACAACCATAGGGAAATTGCACACGGAATGGGGATGGCAGTCAGATTGCACACCATACCATAGACAACCATGGGGAAATTGCACATAGAATGGAATGGAAAATTATGGTACCACATTTGGTTCCCAGAAATGTTAGTGTTGGTTGTTTTGGAAGAAGTGGTTTAGAAGCACAGGCAAGGTGAGTATCAAGTGGTCGGGAGCAAAGTGGCTGTAACATAACTAACTGAAATTATTCAGTGACACTGGGCCAGAGCCATAAGACCTGGTTATTAGGAATATACCCCTTCAACTCCTCATGTAACACCACAGCTACTTTGAAAACCAGTAGAAATGTTAGGATATTACAATCATAGATGTTCAGGCACTAAAAGAAAATAAAAGAAATGAAAAAGGAACCCATAACTGGATGGCATTTTCGGTTTAGAAGAGATCATAATCCTTCATCGGATGTAAGAAAATCTGCACAAGGCAAGCAAGTAAAAAAACTGTGACCCTATACATTTATCATATGGACAAATATAATATCATATTAAATATTTATTATGAATGTCATTTCATATAAATACTGTAAGCTTCCAAATCTCTAAGTCACTAAGTCAGTCTAGTGTTTTAAATGAAAACTGAAACAAGTGCTATATTCTACCTGTAGGATTCTGGGGAGGCTATTATGCCATGAACAAAATTACGTACACAATAAACTGCTAAAGTATTGAATGTGTATCTAGGTGTCATAGTGACAGGTTTTATATTTTTCCCTCTAACATATAATAAAGCAAAGTCTAGACAAACCCTGACAAAGGTTGTCATAGCAGCAAACTAGTACTATTAGCACATGTGGATTTTACTTCTTTACTATGTTAAACGTCTTTGTGCCATCCAATCATTGCACATTCTCCATTGGTTAAAGACTCAATATTTCCCACAGCTTTGTTTAAATTTTTATTTCAGTAAGCAGGGAGGATAACAACAAACAGTTGGTGCCAAATTTAAGGGTTGTGACAATGAAAGTGAAATGAACCTTGAATTTAGGTTTGTTGTCCACGCACATTATTTTCAATAAGAATAGATAAAGTTAGTACCTGGGAAGATATTGTTTTACTTTATCCACTACAAATTAGTGCTTGCTGTACACTAAAACTTTGTGCAGTTGATATTTTAAGGAATTTACGTATCTCACTTCACAACTATCCAAATGTATGACAGCAAAAAAAAAAAATATATTTTGTTTTAGTTCTTTGCACGATTGGGTATTCCTAGCAAAGTAAACTTTATCCACACGGACTAAGCTAAGTGAAACATCCGTGCTAACATGTTTAATAAATCAACCCCCATTGCTTTACCCCTAAATAATTAGAGTGACATCTGGGGAATAAAGATCCCTAAGTAAGGTTCAGTCAGTCTACATAGATTAAATTTATACTAATTATATTCATTTTGTATTGTAATTAGATGAGATTTTTTAAATTTGTTTAGGGATGCATGAAACTCGGAGGGCAGTGTATTATATTGTAAGTACTGCATACATTTATTTCAAATTTAACATGGATGCTGATTTATTAAGCCAATATAGCAGTTTTCTCCTTTTAAACTGCATACATCCAGCTAATACTCAACATTGTGTGTTATGCACAGGGATTATGGTGATTTGATTCAATAATGGCTGCACCAACATCCTAAAAACATTTATATTAGGGTATTTTGCATATGACCATATCTTCATTTATTCTATAATCATACCTCAATTGTAATCTCCTATATGAGTTTGCAGAGCATAGGAGTAGTATTTACTGATATTATGGGGGACCTGTTAGAGCTCCATTTATAATACCAGGGAATCAGGCATTGTCTCTAACATTCCTTTGTGGGAACCTTCCAAGTGCATGTGTTTCAATAGTAATAGTTGATTCTCGCAAATAAATGTTTGAGAGAATGTTAGATTCCCTGTTTTATAAATAGAGCCCTTATTGTTTATCTTTGTTTTAATTTAGGGAAGAAAAAACAGAGTTCAAACACAACTAGTTAACAACTAGCTTCTCCTTTTAATGTAGTGTGTATAGTTCTCTAAATGGGTCATTTTTTCCATGCATAAAGTTTCTATTCATGTATATGTGTGTACAAATAAACTGAGAATAGAACTTTCCAAGCACGTAGCATACAATAAGTAGTTCAATGTGCTTACAATTCCAATCATAAGTATAAGTAAGTTAGGTTTTGGTCCTAACCCTTTCCTTGACACTAAAGCTACATACACATGTCAAATTTTTCTCGCCTGATAATGGGCTTCGGCTGGATATCGGGCGAGAATCTGGCGTGTGTACAGCCCACTTCGTTCATCGTCCGTGGATCCATCCTGGCGGATCCACAAACGATGAACGACGAGTGATCCTAAGGCAAGGGAAGGGGGAGAGTGCGCAGCAGGGGTGTATGTACAGCACTCGTTCATGCATCGTGCGGTTCTTATCGTTGGAAAGGATCGTGAAAGATCCTTTCCAACGACAAGTATTGCACGTGTGTATGCAGCTTTACAACATGCAAAATGTTTCTGAGGTGGTGTAGGACCAATAAAGATGTAATAAATTACTAACTTTATTGGGTTCAGTTAAACAAAGGAAAATTACACACACACACACACACCAATAGATCCTATGATTATCCTATCCTGTTCAGACTGCTGAATTTTAAGAGATATAAAGTCATATACTTGTATAAAATTAAAACAATGATAAAACAAGCCATATTGTAATATAAGTTTGTGCTGCCTACACAAACTTATATTATAAATTTGTCACATACTTCTATGTGTATTTGGTTTGGTTATCTTTTTTCATAAAACCTAAATTTAAATAAAAATGAAATATTTCACACATTACCATAGAAATACAACAAAGCAAGTTAAACTACTAGAGGAACAAAGATTGTTTACTTAGAAAAGTAAACCATCCTCTTGCAAGGTTTTTTTTCACTTAATATCCTATCGTGTACAAGCAGAAATATTTTTTTTTACATTGCATTTATGTTTTTACATATTTTTATAAAATTAGGCTGATCAGCAAAAATAAACTTTATACTGATCTTCTTCAGCAAGCCATCAACAACCCCCAAATGAAGTTAGGCTATCTTTAAACCTGCAGTAGGAACAGGCTGGCCACTTGGCTGCCTGTACCACAGCACTGGTTACTAAAGAACCAGTATTTGCACATTACACAGTGGGTGACAGTGGCTGTTACTCAACTGCTCACTGCCCCCTCTATTTATTCCCAATGGGCTGTTTCAGGTGAGATGCTACTTATAGCCTTCCAACCAAGGAAACGGCTCAGGGTTGTGAGTTGGAAGTAATCACACTGCAACTTGCACTGACAGCCTGAACATAGTCTAAAAGAGAATGTGGCATATTGCCCATTAGGGACAGGCCATTCGGCTTGCTTCCAAAGACTATACATAAGAACAAACCGAAAGCAGCTAACATTCCTGTTTTTATTGAAACACTAGTGAAACAAAATAATTAAAAAGTGTAAGAAGAAAGCAGTTGTATTGCACACATGGAGTAAATTCTGATTTACCACTTAATGTGATTACCAATGAAGTCAATGAAATCCTGAACAGAAGACATATGTAATCTGCAATGGCTGACCCCTGCTACTATAAATCTTTGTTGCCTGGCTTTTGTGCTGAGCCAATGGTTTCAATACTTTTCTGACACGGAACAAGTATGTATATCAATAATTCTGACAACCATTTGACTTTACTTTTTGTTCCAGGTCAGTGAGTAGATCATATAGAATATTACCTTTGCATAGTAAATGTTCAATTTGCAAAGTAATTGCTTGTAAATAGGGCATTAAACATGTGTTAAATACCCAATTAAGTATCTGTTTTTTTTACTAGCACATGACTGAATATTCAAAATGAACACAGCTTTACCTTATGTACTAAGATTCATGTTGCTAATTGGAAATAATATTTTCATTTATAAAGTCAAGCAAAGTAATTCAAAGTAATGAAGTCAAAGACAGCCAGATAACTCGAATTTTCAGAAATAAGTTAGTGAAAGGTCACTTTAGTGTAAATTACAAAATGGGGCATACTTAAGCAAAAAGTAACCTAAAGTAACCTTTACATTTGGATATATAGAAAACCCCTTTCTAACACAATATATATTGCATGGTGAGCAGCATGGTGGCTCAGCATTTAGCATACTGGCCCTTGCAGCGCTAGGTCCCAGGTTCAAATCTCTGCCAGGACACTATCTGCATGGAGTTTTCCCTGTGTCTGCGTGAATTTCCTCTGTGTACTCCAGTTTCCTCCCACATTCCAAACACATGCAGTTGGGTTAATTGGCTTCTTCCCCAAAATTGACCTTATACTGTAATAAAGACATATGACTATGGTAGGGACATTAGATTGTGAGCCACCTTGAGGGATAGCTAGTGACTTTAACAGCGTTGTGTAATATATGTGTAATATAATTGGCTTTAAAAGGTGGATGAAACATTTTGTCCTGTTTAACATAACAACATATTTTACACAAGCAAAAATACATTTCCTGATCTTGTAACAGAAAGCAATGTGATTTGATATACTGTAATGTCAGATAAGACTTATTACCTCTTTTTACATATAATGTTTATCATTTCGTTGCTTTGACAGTTTCTTCCATAAGACAATACAGTAACAAGGATATGAGCATTCAAGAGTTTCATGATTGTTGATTTTTCTTTCAGCACTAAACATTCAATGGCAAACGCTATCAAGTTGCTGAAATACATTTTAACACATTACAGCAACATATGCATTTTTTTTATATAAATTATATCATAATAATGGAAAACAGACAACACTCAAAGGGCTTTTTTATATTGCCTTTAAATTAGATTATTCCTGAAAATAAATGTCACATATAAAATCGCAGAAAAGACAGAATGAATGGCTTTATATATTAAAAAGTCTTTACATTAGTAAAACTGCTGAAAAAACATTTTTAGTGTATGCTGACTATTGTACATATTACATACTCAATTATATATATATATATTTATATGTTCTCAACTTCTTTATAGAAATGGGTAGACATGAACTGGTGCTATGGCCAGTGCTGGAAAGTGGCATTGGTTCAAAAAGCTATTACCTTTTATAAACTAAGCTTAAAGCAGAGCTATATGTTAAAAATAAAAAAAAATGCAAACAAACCGGTTGCTTATTGTAGAACAGACAGGCAAAGTCCATTCTGCCTTAAAAACACACTTATCTCCCTGTTCACAATCTTTTCTGTAATATAGACTGAGCTGCGCAGCCCTTGCATATTTGGCCAAGAAAAAACGGCCTCCCATTGCTATACCTGGGAGTTACATCAACCCAGCCTTGTCTACAAGAGACGACTGAAAACCCAAACCTGGAAGAGGATCGGGTGAAGGTGCCAGTGCCCAAGAAGTAACAAGAAGACTTAAAAGTTCACCTAAAATAGATATGTTTAGTTTCTGCTCTACAATTCCAGACTACAAATGCAAACTGTCTCTTATCTACTAGTGATCAATAAATGGGTTTTCAAATAAAAGTTTTCAAAAATATCTCCTTCCAGCTTATCATTTAAAATATTCAGTGTGACTACCTTTACAATGAAAGGCAAACACAGATCACTGTATTTTAATTGCAATTGACTAAATAAGGGCGAATGGATAAAGATGGCCTAATTGGGACTTAAAAACATAGTTAGTGTTCCCCTCATAATTATCCCCTCTCCACGTTTTCTAGTGTCTACGTAAGCTCGCATGCATGTATATGATTTGGTCTCACTTTGGGAAAACATTTAAATTATATTTTTTGGCAATAACAAATAGCAATTTTACTGCAGCTGAGTTTTTAGAATTGAAAATAAGTGTATTATTTGTTTCATTTGAAAACAGAGCACATATGTTAGTCAGTTATTCGAAATATTTCTCTATATTGTGGTTTATTGCAACAGCTACAAAATAGTGACACATACACAAATGATTTGTCACTGTCCAAAATGTTGTCTGTTGGAGGCAGATAATTTATGTTTGAAACAATTCATTTTATGCATACTAGGTAAAATTTGCTTAATAGCCAAACTCTCTTACTTCATTTTGTTGCCATAAAAAGTTGATTAAAAGTATAATGATATAAAGATATAAACTATATAGGTACTAAAAATACTATAAAGATAATAAAAATGCAATTTAAAACTATCCAGCGTAGATGCAATTGTGCCTGTAATACTGACATAATTTAAAGGCCATGGAAGAGGAAATAATGCCTTCCAAGAGAAAAGGCCAATATCTACTATAATATTGGTGTAATATTTGTTTCCCTTTATTTTAGTTTCTATCATTTATAATGTTTTTGTGTTGTCTCTACAAATGTATCCACACATTGAAACTAGTACCACAATTGCACAATTTGCAATATGATATAAAAATATTAAATTTACCTGTATATATATGACAATATATGAGTCCAACTAAAGGTACCTGCAGAATTTAAATGCAAGCACCTGATATACTTTGTAGGTCTGGTAATCTCGTGCAGAAAAGGAAAGCAGATGCCCTTTGGTCAGATGACCTTGGGTTGTAAAAAACCTGCTTTTATATTCCCCTTTTGACACATCACTGTTTAAAGCATATGGATTCTCCTTCACCCTTTTCTCTGCATCAACTCAAAAACAATACTTGAATCGGACTAGAGATATCTGTAAAGATGAAATGAAAGACACCTGAAGTATTTTTAAGAAAAGGTTATCTCACGGCAATGGGACAGATAGATGCTCCCTGACCAGCCTATCTTCAGAAAATAAAAAACATTTTTGAGTTGCAATTTCTTCCCCAATACACCAATATCAACAGCATCTGGGTCCTGGTACACACTTCTCAGCACATGAACACAAATGTTTGTCTGAAAGAATAATTTGTACTTAAAAAAGGCCATTGTGGGGATTGGATCATGCCCCCATATTTGACTGCCCTTCTTAAATCTTTGCCTAACATGGAGAAGATTAATGGTCAGAGATCTGTCCATTGTTGGCAAAACCAATTCATCAAAAATGTTTACATTTTGCTTTTGCATGTGCATAGTCAAGAAATGGTCTCTACTTCTTTAGGAAAGGGAATGAAAAACAAGTAACTAGTCAATTAACATTATCATCTAGGGCATAACTCTTTACCTTGTGAAAATAGAGAAATAGAATGGACACAGCACTCATAAACTGTAAACTATGCATATGTCCTGCCTACAAATGGCCACATTTCAGCTTTCTTACTCTTGATATCTAAAAGTAATCAAAACACCCCAAATGTTTATTGTAACCATTAAAAAATAGGACTTAAATTTAAATTCTTTGTTAATGTGACCTTGCTTAGTTATCTATAGACATGTGATGAAAAATAATTGTTGTAAAGACAAACTCATTATAGCAAAGATACAAAACCCAAGCAATGGTCTGAGTCAGACATCAGCCACAAAAGCTATTATTATTATTATTATTATTATTATTTTGTAAGTGCTATGAAAATCAAGTTAATAACAGTTAAATTCACTTCCAGCACCATATGACCTGTAGCAAATTTAATAGTTGCTAAGATTAATGTTTTCTTTCTTAGGTATACTTTATGCACTTAAATTGCATTATTTATTGTATTAATGGAATATATATTTAATATAATAAGTATTGGAAAAAGTAAATACAGTGTTTCTTTAGGCTATATGGTATATTAATTGTTAACATACACACACAGAAATATATATAAATATATATATATTTCTTTTTAAGCTGAATTCCTTTCTTCAAAAATCCTTGTGTTGCACCTAAAAGCTTGTGGGTTACTGGTTTGAAAGTATATTAATAACCAGATCTCGCTTTTTATTTTTGGATATAGTATAAAAGGGCTAAAAAGCGTGCCAGTTTTTTTTTCTTTTTTTTTGCTGTGATTGTATGCTGAGGAAATTCACCTTATTATCCCATTCTTATTGGGAGAGAAAGTGATCGGATTTCAAAATTATTATGGTTCTCCCTAGTGGAGGCAAATCTTCCAGAGGAGACAACCATGTAAGAGATTTCAGTCATTCACTTTGTTTCTTTTTTCTGTTCACATCTTTTTGTGTCTGCAGGAAAATAAGTGAAAGGTAACCTCACCTCCAATGACCTACTAATGACTTCCTCCCTCTCAATCTTTTCCCATGCATGAATCCAAGATCTCTCTAGAGCTGCCCCAACTCTTTGGAACTCCCTCCCTCGTCCCATTAGGCTTGTTACTACTCAGCATATTTAATCCGAACCTTAAAACTCGTCCTTTCACACATGCATACTAATCATCATGTGTTTCTTAACCCTACTCCTTCCTATTGTTTATTGCTTTCCCCCACCTCTTAAAGGGCAGAATCCTCTTCTCCGCCTGTGTCACTGCTTGCCTTCGTCAAGTATACAGATTTGTCATCTGCAACCCCTAGTTATTTTACAGGGCTACACAATATGTAGGTGCGTTAAAAATAAAGGTTTTTAATAATCATTAGAATATCTCCAATGAGACAAAAACAGAAATAAGTACCCAATTTTAATAATTATTTTATAGATCTAAAAACAACCTTTTGCCTATATACAATAAGGAAGGGTATATAAGTATAGAAAATCACATTCTGGTTTCAGATAGAATAGAAAATGTTTTTGACATGGACAGGACAGCAAAGGTGACAAAGAATATTATTGAAGGACATATTTAATTTAAAAGTCTTTATTTTGAGTCAAACTATGTATTAAGGGAATTTATTGCACATTTGTGGGTAAATAGTTTTTTACATAATAGGAAGATTTTACTACCATGTATTAAGAGGACAGAAATCATAGCATGGGTTGTTACTAAGTATCACTGCCACCTTACATGCACAGTGGCAATAGTGTTATGATTTTTTAGAACATCCTGGTTTTGGCAGGATATTACTTTTTTAAAGCTCTCAAAAGGATAAGGCCTGCCAGCCTGGGCAAGGTTTAGGTCATATATAATTGTGCTTGGGCCAAGTGGGTTTAAAGATGCTCTTAAAATCAATGATATTATGCTGAGAGCTGCAACCTAAAGTTATAACACATTTTTTAAATGCCTTAAAATAACAATTTTAGAAGCGTAAAAACAACGCACAGAGTAAGTACACACATAATGACTGCATGCAGTGAAAATGCTGATATTTATGATAAACATAAATAGAATGGACAAGCATCTGTAAAAAGGCATGAGCAAGTGCAAAGCTTAAACAAACTAAAAAAAATAACAAATGTAAGAAAAAAAATTAGTAGATGAAAAATGTTGATGGCAGGAGGCAGAAGGAAATGCACGATGAGTTGTGTGTATTTGAATGTCTGACCTGTTAGTTGGTCGTCGCCTGCAGCAGGGGCGATGCGAATGTATGGTGTTGTAAGCTGAGTCACGATTATCGCAGCTAAGGCAAAGGAAGATTTCCGGGTCAGCATGCATGAGGAGGAGAAGAAAAGCCAGACTGAAGCAAGGCTGACAAGAATACTGTCAATGTTTTACCATGTCAAACACTGCAACATCATTCTGCCATAACACCTCCCATCCATATTTCACATTGTATAACTGACAGTAGAAAGAATGAGGGAAAGTAAAGGAAGAGACCAGACTATGAAAATAAGCCAGACACTCTTTAGTTAGCTATTATGATTGATGGCAGTGTTGTAGATAGACCGTAAAGAAGCGTACACAAAACAGTTTTTGTTTAGACATTGGTACTTTTTTGGGAATTAAAACATTAAAATTCCTAATTTCTGATTTATTTAAAGCCCAACTAAAATCTAATATTTTTGCGTTACCTTGTACTGCTTAACCTCACGTACTAAGCTTGCTAAGTGAACAGTATATTTTCTAGTGAATTACCCCTGTTGATATATACTACCTGTAATAAAGGTCATATCACTTAAAGGCTGACTGTTAGAATAAAGATTAAGGTATGCTCAAATATTCATTTTCACATTCTACATTTTTAACAATTTTGATGAATTTTTAAATCCCACAACTAAAATAGACTCAAGGGTCTCTGAGTCCAACAACACCAATGATTTATGTCCCAGTAACCTGTAGTTGGTCTTAAAACTGAAAAGGAGCTAATAATCAGAATTATTACATTACCTAGTTATAACTTAACAGTACATTTTATGCTTAAACAATTTTGGCTGTTTTATGTGCCAGTAATCCATCTTTCCTCCTGACTTGATCTATTACTAACCAGTCTGGCTGGTGCCTGTAAACCTGTAATACTGACACTTTGATACATCAGGTACTCACTAGGTGTGATAAAGCAGGCAAACCACCTCCCTGGATTATAACCAAATAGGGAAAAAGGGGATTCTAGATCACCAGACTACTGACAAAGATAAGTTGATATCCCTGGTTCAAAAAAAGATTGTCTTGCATGACAAACCGAAGTTCTGAGCAGACTTTGATCTCTCTATAGATCTTAAAGATTAGTTTCAACTTTGGCTTGACTATGTCTGACACATATACGGCAAGGTCAATGAGGAATGAGAGTGACTACACAAAATGTAAAATAATAAGGATGCATGGGTTTATTTTATTAAAGCAATTACATTACATGTTACAATTAATAGAAAGTTGTCCTGGTAAGACTAGGGCCAATTACCTTTTTGTCATTTGATTATAAGGTTTGAGTTCAGTTGACACAGACCTGATGGTTGACCATCATGATGTATCTCTTGTGTTCACTGAAAAATTGACTAGTATATTTGATATCTATGTTGAGGACATCATTAAGGAGATTTTCTCCCCAATTTTTAATAGCTAACAATGTGCTATGAGAACCTTCCCCCCTCTGGCAGTGTCTAATTACAGAAGTTGTTGCCAAAACTCCACGGCTTCCCTCTTTGCCAACCTAAAAACCCTTTCATGTAGAACGTTTGGCGAAACAAAGGAGAATATTAGAGAGGTTAATTTAAGTGACAGCTCTGTGCCTGCTGTGGCTGTTGATATCACATTTAAAATGGTGACACCCAGCAACAGTTTTAAGGTTTTTTAAATGTTTACACAGGGAAGCTTTTATAGGTAAATAACATTTACAACAACCTGAGCTATGTTAAATGAATAAACAAACCTATGGGAAGATTGTTGTTGAAATATATGGTCTGGTGACAGGGCCTCTTTAAAACAAAAATATTTTTTGTACTACAAAGTAACCATGTGCAATTTGTTGATGGTATCATTCAAACTGCAAACTCCCTTTTTTTCTGTATGTAGAAGGATTAAAAAAAACACAAAAGGTCAAATGAAACAGCTGGAAAAAGATGTGAGATGTGATACACAAGAAAATTAAGGACATACTTTTTCTGAAGGATTTCTCATTTACATAGAACAGCCTGAGTGCTATTAGAATTGTGGCAACAAGCGAGAGAAATAGATCATCTACCATCTGCAGACAATTAAACTCAAAACTGCTGCTGCATAATATTTTGAAATATCCCTCTGCAATGTTCAAATAGAGTGATGCTACTGGATGCTTCATAGCTGGTTACGTGCTTTAAATATCTTAACAGAATCACATTCCTTGTTGGAATAAATCTATCTCCACCACTGTGAAGGTGCAAAGACAGTCACATAGTCAGACATGGAAAATGCTTTGGACACATCTGCACAGACCATTACATGTAAAAAGAAGGTTAAATGTGTTTTTCTCTGATCACAGTACAATAATTCTGATATACTCAAGTAGGTCCAAAACATTGGTGAAACACATAACAGTTCCTTCCATATATGTTTTAGTAAATGATGACTGCTATGTGTGTACTAGTATTTAAATTCTAAGGCCTACCCAGCATTCCAACATACTTCTATAGAGATGGACCAATCATTCATAAACGACAGCTCAGGCTTACCACCAGTTATTGCCTAGGCTAAGATAATTAAGCTAACTTTAGAGCAATATTTAAAGAAACATTCACCTATATACATTTCTTCATCTTAAACAGGCCACATCCCTAACATTCATAGGAGAAGATATGCGATGAAAGACATCAATTTTAAGTGGGACTTTTAAAGCCAGTACTATTAATATGTTACAAAAATAACAAAATTTTATTAATAATAAACATTAAAAACAAACATTATTTCAAATACATAAAACATAAAATCTGGGGTTTATATAATGACCTCTCCTTACAGAATACCGCCAAAGGGTTTAAATTCCTAATTACTTCTCGACGCGTTTCGCAGTAAAAATCAGCTTCTTCAGGAGGAAGGAGAGAAGTCTGATGTTTGTACTTCCAGCAGCCCTCTTATTTAAAATTGTTGCAAGGAGGGAGGTGGTTATGGCGGCAATGGTATATTCAAATCCTGTTTAGCTAATTAATGAGTAATCTCTTTCAATTTTCAATATTAATCACAATGATTAGTTTTATGTCCTTCAGTCCTCAAACAGATACAAGATCATACAGCCCAACAGCACAACCATGTTCCTATTCCATCGACTTACTGCAAGTACCAGTGATGGTACTGGCTTTAAAAGTCCCGCTAAAAATTGATGTCTTTCATCGCATATCTTTTCCTAACTTTAGAGCAAGATTACACAGTGGACCTGATATATTAAAGCTCTCCAAGTCTAGAGAAGATAGACTATCATGGGAGAACCTGAGCAATCCAGCAAACCTGGAATGGATTTCTTACAAATTATATCCTATTAGTAGGCAAATGTTATTAACATGCACCAGATCTGTTTTAGGTTTGCTGAATCAGTCTTGGAAAACAATAATAAAAAATCAGGCCCAATACATATTTATTAAGGTAACACACCTAAATTGTTACTGGCAGAAAAAACTTATGAGGACCTTGAGTCCAGGACCTACAAGGTTATAAGATCATGAATGACTACAAAAACATCTGCCACACATGTGCTTCAAATGCTGGATAAAAAGCTTTTATTTTATCAAGAAATGGTTTTCTGATATTTATGAACACTGTTCGTACATTATAAACCTAACTTGCAGCATGTAAAATTAATTCAATTTAAATGTGTTTATTCTCAAAAGCTTCCCCTAGAGGATTCTAGTAACAAAAAGTGTCTGTTCCTCAAAAGCAAGCTGGTATTAACAGCAGCTAAATGGCTTCAGGTTACTGAAATAGAATTATAAATTTTACAGTTTAAATGCTAATAATGGTAATGTCATAATGTGTTGACAGGAATTAGTGGCAGCGGAGTTTTCCCACAGTAAATGAATGATCTAGACTGTGTGCAAACACACACATTACTCAAGATCAATGTGTCCTGTTGTATTTGTCCTGTACCCTCACCAGTGCAAATCTATAACAAATCAGATACATAACACTTTCAAGAAATCTTTTTATTGACTCTTATGGATTTTTTCTCTCAATTAAAATGGACTTTTGGTCAAAATGATGTACCTATGTTTGTAGTAAAGATTTAAAACATGGCTCACTTTAGGAATGTAGATTTGGTATAGAAACTTTTTTGTATTTTTCCAGTGTAAAGTGGCAATCATCAATGGATAATCAGCAAAAAGGCATTTTTGTGTTTTGACTAATTCAAGGATATAGATACATACATAGAACAGGTATATTAGGTTATTTTTAAGTGTTCAACATGGAATACAGTTTAGGCCTAAAATTTAGATGAACCATGCCCTGAATTTGCTGATTTTTTTTTCAATAACGTTTACACTTTTATCTTATTCTGGCCATGTAGTGGTAGAGCTAGTCCACATACATCCCCACCATCTTAGCCAAGAGTGACTAGTAGCCAGTCTCTGACACTCTAGTAATATGGCCATATGTCCCATTACCATTTTATACCTGAAGATTTTACTGACTGTACAGTATATCAACAACAATATATTTACGGAAGCAAGAAGAAATTATATATCAACTACTTATGGTTCATCAAAGTCTTTATATATTGCATAGCTAAAAAGCTATGAATAAAATATGTATGCCTATGAAGTGATCTGACCATCTGCTAGTTTATTCCTATTGCTCATTTTGCTATCTTGAATACACTTTATGTGACTCTTTTTCTCAGACTGACAAATGTTAAAGTGGATTGAAGCAAGGGCCCTACTAAGATGTACTACTGTATCAAAACATACCTAAAAGATGGATATATTTTACAATTTGGTTCAAGGTATTTCCCTTCATTACATGGAAAAACAGCCTGTATATTATAAGTTTACAGTTTTTGCTAAACTCAAAGACAATTCAGTATAAAATATTGCAAACAATATCTAGAAAATGAGTCTGCAGCAAAGCACAGAAGCAGGCATTGTTAGGACAGCAGTCCCAGGATTTGTACTATTTTTTTTACAAAATACAATGTTATGAGAGTTTGCCTTTCTTAGTCTCTGCAATCAGTAAATCCTTAACTATGAGAGGTCGCTATTGCAATGAAAATATACAGCACATCAACTACCGTAATTGATTTCAAATGGCATTTCAAAATGTAGTTGATGCAACTCCTCAGTGGCTTACTTATTTGACCTATTCTGGAAATGTTCCCTTCTCTGTCCATTCTGGTCACAGGTTTAGGAGGTACGTTTTCCAAACTACCCAATACCTTCTCATGATGCCTATCCAATAAATGCTCACACTGGCTTGTTGCCTAAAATCTCTTAACTAGAAAAGAAAATCACCATATAAATGTCACTTTCTCAACTAAATAGGGGTCAATAGACCTTCTCTCAGCTAAAATCCATGACACTATAAATTTTCCAAAGTACTGGAACCCTACATACATACTAACCATTGATACTCTCTGATAACATGGGTTATCCCATATCATGAAAATTCCTGGACCTGTAACCAAAATGACTATGTTTCCTCAAACCCTTCCTTACTTCTCTTCTCCCCTTTAACCATGCCTACCTTTTCCGCAACATACAATTTTGACTATATAATTTACTAACACACTATCTTCTGGTATTTATACCTTCACAAAACATGTGAATTAGGTTCTCTCATTATAATTCACTTTAGTAAACTGCATATTTTATAATAATAATATTAATATTAATAAAAAATCTTTACATATAAATGAATAATCAGATAAAGCAACAAAAAGGACACTATAAAATGTAAATGTAAAAGAACAAAATAATAACAATACTAGTCCACAAGTAAAAAAAGATAAAAACAATATTTTCTAAAAAAAATATAAAATAAAAAAAATGACAATTGTTGGTATGTTGTGCTTATGCAAACTAAACAGCATTCATTTTAACTTTGATAAAAATAATTCTGGGGAGCTTTTCTGATAGGATTTTGATGTTGTGTCCTATTACACTGTCAGAATATTTCTGCTAAATTATTTACATTGCTGTCAAAATCTGACAAAAATTAAACTGTTATGTAAGGGTATATTTTTTTAAACTTTATCCTAAAGTAGGTGAAACTTAGACCATATTTTAAACTTTATTAGCTCCATATATTCTCAACGTGAAGAATAATTTCTTAAGTTTGTTCTGATGAACATTGTCATTAGGAGAGAAAGCAAAAGCCTGATTTATTAAAGCTCTTCAATGCTAGAGAAGATAAACTTTCATCAGTAAAGCTGGGTGATCCAGCAAACCTGGAATCGATCTAGTTGAGGATAAAAAAACATTTGCTAGCAAATGACTTTAAAA
Source organism: Pyxicephalus adspersus (assembly GCF_032062135.1). Classification (NCBI taxonomy): domain Eukaryota; kingdom Metazoa; phylum Chordata; class Amphibia; order Anura; family Pyxicephalidae; genus Pyxicephalus; species Pyxicephalus adspersus. The sequence continues at coordinate 48,075,166 of NC_092862.1, read as the reverse complement.
AAACAATTTCAGGCTTTCTGGATCACCCAGCTTCACTGATGAAAGTGTATCTTCTCCAGCCTTGGAGAGCTTTAATAAATCAGGCCATCTAAATTGGAACCAAGGCAAAATCCTCCAGTAGTGACACCTGTTCCCGGAACAGTTCTCTGGGATGAAAATTTTATTTTCTATGGAAAGATTTCCACTCATTCCCTATCTGGAGAGACAAAAACATCACATTTTCAAAGGTTTCAACCTTTTCTTCATCTATACAAAACAAAACAGAAATCATTAAAAAAATAAATGACTGAATGTATCATTTTTGCTTTTTTTCTACTGCAGTCAGAAAAAAAATAGTCAGAGGCTAGTAATGGAATATTACTTTGTGCTTTTTTCTGGGCAAGATATATCTGTTGGATTTATCTGTAAAATGTAGTAAAGTCTGCTTAGTTTACACTACTGTCCCATCCTAAATATAAAAAAAATATTAAAAATAAACTGGCTCAGTCCTTCATATGGGATAATACTCACAAATTAGTATTAAACAATGTCAGAGCGTCATACAAATAAAAGATAAAATCCAATTGACGGCTCAGTATTTTAGCACATTGATGTTCCTCTATCATCATGCTAACTAACAAAGCCAAATGGTAAATGAATTTTTGTGTGGTCAGATTGAAATGAATACAGAAAAAAAAACATTGTACTATGAAAATCCCCAATGGTAGCTTCATTTCCACATTTTAATCAACAAGGCTCAAAATCCATGAAGTTTATCTGATATGACATTTACATCCGCCACTGGCTGATACAAGTGTTTTCACACCCTGGTTACTTTTCACTTTACTTGTTAAACAGCAAAAAGCAACAAAGCATACCTATAATTTGTACAAACTATCATACAGCAGCATTTTATAAATGCCCTGTCAAGCTTTTCCTCTTGGGATCTAAGTTGCCTCGGGACTACAAATTAGTTTTACGTCTGTGTGGCTTCTGTGCTCTGTATTTGTTTTGAATGCTTCTTGCACTGGAAGCCCAACTTCTGAACAATTACATTATGTTGGGGAAATCAATGTTTTAAAGTATTTTAATGTATATATTGTTTCTTTTTAAACAAGACTGTCTCTATAACACCTGCTTGTGTACTGTATAGATATATGATGTCTAATGTTTTCTCCAGACTGTGAATGGACTGGAAAACTAATTAGTTATCTCTGGAGTAAAAATAAAGGAAGAATAATATTGTCATAAGGATTATTTTTCTAATAAGCATATGCAAATGTAAACATGAAACATGTTATTATGTTGTTATGGGAGGACGCTAATGCTTTCCTTGTTCTAATTTTCATAAATGCTTTCAAATATCAAACTGACAAAATGCTGCTGGAGTGTGTTGCATATGTGATAAACCAGATTACGGGACCAAGTTTTGTGTCTTCAAATGTAAACTGTATACCTGGTGTTATAGTGAAAAAGGTAGGATGGTAACATATATAGGTTAACAAAAATCAACATTCCTTCTTTGGGAGGATTAAGTAATGTACAGTTTTGAATTTACAAATTTACAGAACACATAAGAGCAGAAGTTTCCATAATTTCTCGTTTCCAACTAATCTAAATTTAATCCAAAATTTTTCAATCAGGAAGCATCAGCAATGTAAATATAAATATCAGTAACTAATAAAAGCTACTCTTTAAAAATTTTCTAAATGTACTGGATGTTTAATTAAGGTTTTTAACAGCTTTGAGTAATAAAGGACACTTAGGGTGTGCTTTCTGCCATCCTTTATGACATTTCTAATTTTATATTTTTACTTTAAGAGTGCTAAAGGTAAGATTTTGGTGTCAGCTCTATTAATAAACGTGTTAAACATTAACTCACAGAAAATGTGAACTTAAAATATTAATTTCGCTATTATGACTGGGAAAGTAGACTGCTCAGGTTTCATTAGTTTTAAGTCAATTCTCTCTCTCCTAAGCAGACATGGATGTGCCCTATTAAAATGACTGCATTGTTTTTTACTGATTATAGGAGTCTGGTTACAAAACAGTGATGTCCTTTACCTAAAATATATTTAAATGTTATTTATCAATGCAAAATTACAGTTATGAGCAACTCAGTAGTATTGCCTCAGAGACAACTGCTGCAAGCCCCAGGCAATAACAAACTCCTTATTGTGACGTTTTAACTAATTTGGTATTTATCCATAGTCTATGGATCTTATAATAAATTTTTTCTAATCACCCTAAGATCCGTATGGCATCTAAAATAGGCAACTTACATAGAAGCCATTAATAAACTAGTCCCTTTCAAATTACTTAATGAATGATTCATAAACAATCCTCTGGATATTTTTTCAGGAAACCTGAGAAAACTAGGCACTGCCATTTTGCTTTTATTTAGCTGCTAAGGCTAAGAAAAGTGTTTCTTATACCTATAAAATATTATTGGTATGTATGCTATGTAATGCAAAATACTTATTTCATTGGGCCTGATTTATTAAAGCTCTTCCAGTCTGGAGAGGATACAGTTTCATCAGTGAAGTTCTGAGATCCAGCAAACTGGAATGGATCTGGTCTAAGATTCAAAATAAGTGCTAACAAATAGCAAAGGACATTTAAGAAATCAATTCCAGGCTTGCTGTATCATCCAGTTTCACTGATGAAAGTGTATCTTCTCAAGCCTTGAAGTGCTTTAATAAATCAGACCCCTTGAATAGAGGAGAGTGCTATGCTACTTCTACTAGCTAGCAGTGGTGCTATTTTTCATTGTATTTTGTGAATTAAAAAAAAGGTTCTTTGTTTTTGACAACTACCCACATTTGTGTTAAATGTATGCTGAGACTGTCAACTATCAGTATCAATAGCAACCATGGTCATTGGATGCTTCTTAAAAAATGTCAAAGTGTAACGTCAAGGAGAGGTCAAAATCTACTCAACTGCATACATATATAGAACTTTCTTCAGTTAGATGGATATATGGCTATAGGAGGTCAAAAACCAGAAAGAAGTAATAACTTTGAAGTGAATCCCTAGAACAGAAAGCAAAGTAAACTTCATAGAGAATGCTACACTTCAAACATAATCTTCCTGTGAGAATGGATTATTCTTGTCAGAGTTGGATGAAAACATTGATGAAAGTTCAACAATTTCCACTGGAATTCTGCAGTTACAAATGTAAATCTGCAAAATGGTATAAATATATGTATACATGTGTGATACAACACCTTTATAATGTAAAAAAAACACACACATACATATATTAGACATAAATACCTTATGTATTAGGTTAACCTATAAGTGATTTATTTTAACTTAAAGTTTTGTTTTAGGGTATCACTAGAAAGATCTTTGTAAAGTAAGGTTCCAATTCTAGTCTTCCAAAGTTGTTCAGACTGTTTTACAATGTTATGAGAATCAATATAAAACTACCATTTAAAATGTACACTTGTGTATATAACTTCAAAATGTCATTTTCAAGTGCACACAAGGTTTTCATCCAATCACAAGACAATGTTTGTTTTCCTATATAGGATTATTAAGGTATTTAGTGTGAATGCAGCTTTCCTTCCTATCCACTAAGCTAAAAGTGATCATTTTTTATTCTTTAGTAAATACAATCATTATATTCTGCACAGTTTTCCTTTTTTCCTCATTGATCTTATCTGCTATTTGAACTTTGAGCCATCTTTTTTTCTCTGCATCTTTTATGTTGTTAGACCTTTTTGTGTGGTATTTGGTGACCAACATTAAATTTTGCAAGTTGCAAGTCCATGGTTTATATAGACAGCAAGAACATTTGTCCTTTGGAACACTTTTCGTACAGTAAACCTGGTATGCCAAACATAAATTGATATCGTGAGGCACTCCTAATGCGCCATGTGCACTTCTTGGCCCTTTCTGTAATATTGTGCCTTCCAGACCACATTCATGTAAATTAGTATTATTAAATTAAATGTATTTGTTAAGCTTTATTTAAATTTATGTTGATTATTTTATTGATTAAATGTATTTACAGCGCAATGATGGGATGGCAGTTATAGATAGAAAGTAAACTGCACTGCCACTTTGGTGTTTATGTTCCCTTCAATACAGTAGTAGGCTTAGCTAAAGTGCTAGCTAAATATCCAATTAATTTAAATGGAAGAATGTCTGATGGAAAAATTATCTCAAATAAAGCAGCCCTGCATTGGCCAGAAACATTTCCTTTTTATTGTTTCTAAGAGAGAAGAGGAATTTTGAATATGGTCCTACTGTATGAAATATGAAATAAAAGTATAGTATAATCAATAATGAAATAAAAGTGTAGTATAACCAGTTAAACTTTTGTTGCCCAGTGAAACTAAATGGTGATGTTTTGCCATACTGACATATGGGGGTTGAATAACTAAAAATAGAGACTATTCACTTAGTAAAATTGATTGTTTACTGAGCTAAATACATGTGTTAAAACTGTGTTCAACACAATTAAATGCAAGAACAAAAACATGGGCAATCACAGTGGACATAGCTTCAGTGTTCAGTGAACAGTATCTGTTTATTTAATAAATTAACCTTAATGCATTGTGAGTTTTATACTAAGGCTTATTATGGCCTGCTCTAGAGGTATAAAAAACACTGGACTATATTTTTGTAACTATAAACCCATCAATAATTATGGTGAACACACATAATAAATAAAACATTAAAATGCACACTATTTTTTGGCATACCTTTTGTGGCTATCCTGACACAGTCAATCTTGGTTTCCTGTAGCAAAAAAGAAAAACAGAAAATCATAATGTATGAAGACATCTTAATGTTTTGTTAAAGCGATGTTTGGTTCATAACTTTCTTTTTTTGAGTTGAGGTTTACTCATACAAACATTGCTGGCTCAGAACAACTCATGCAGTTCACGTGCTAAACCACTAATTGTAAAAATGAAATATAAACTCATAACAGACATTGCATTTAGCGGTACAACTGCATTACATGCTCCTTTTGGCTAATTTTGTCTAGATTATGGGATGCATAAAACAGTGATCACATTTATTTGTAATACGTGCCCTGTTTAGTAGATTCCTTCTAACTTCCAGTCCTGGACAGAAGAACTTAAGCGGAAATCTCTCCAAAGTGAGAAAAATCAATTGTTCCTGGACTAGATATTACATTAGAAAACTTCCCTTCTGTTTGTGTAATAGTGTCAGCTGTAAACACTGGGATTTCTGTGATTAGGTTCATAGGGCAATCGTGTGAATATGTTGATGCACTTTTAATGCTGATCTCCAGGCAAATGGAATCCCCCCTTTCCTCTCTAACTACTCACATTGGAAAAAAAAGTTTTAGATGCAGATATATTTTAATGTAGAACTTAATGTAGTAACAAGTATGGTACTTGACGTTAGTTATTAAAATGTCTGATTAAGCAAAATTATGAAAAACATATTAGCCACCTTAGTTTCTGTTACATTCCAGGTCACAATTATTCCTAAGGAACTTGGCTATGATACTGGTAATAAACAGCCTTTATATTTCATGCACTGTAAATACCACAAATCAGTTTTTTATCATACTTGTTTAACCAGAAGATGTTAATGTTGTACGTTCCCCCTGGCATCCTTTTAGGCTTTTCTGTGGAGAAAACTCCACTGCTAATTGTGATGTCACAGAACATCAGTAATACAGAATCAATGGTGTTCTGGAATTATGTGTTCTACAAAGACTGTCAGAAACATTTCCCAGCTGTCAAGAAAAAGCTAGAGCTCATCAGGCTCTGCAATGCTGGAATAGTCTGCACAAGCAATACCACATATAATATGGTTCTGTGTTTAATGGAAATAACCAACTTGATTGCTAGATACATACAAGACTACAAGGTTTTGCCCTGGAGGTGGAAAGGTAAATAAATCAATGATAATGGCAGAAATCAGACAAAGTGTTCAGGTTAATGTTCAAAAACTCCTGATGTATAGAATATAACTTCTGTGTTCAATACTATTTGAGATCCATGACAAAATCAAAGTTTCCATACAGTATAAATCATCCTTTGTCATTTTTTTTAACATAGAGGAACAACTTTCAGTTCTTTCAGTTCTTAGTGAACCCCTGTTAATGATAACAATATGCAAAGCTCAATGTTTGTTTGTGTTATGATCAATGGGAAGGATGCCGCTTACATTGATGGCCACTGGGAAGAATGCCACCCCTAAAGGTAGCTATAAAGATGATTGGTGTCACTGGCAACTGTCCTGAGATGCAAGCATTGATCATTGCTTAAGGAACCCCTAGCAACTATTGAAGAAACCTCGGGGTTCCAGGGAACACTGGTATACATTTTTATACTAAAATATGACCCAAAATAAACTATTCAGACATTTGCTTGCATTATGTATACACAAGACAAAAACTATTGCACAACTTGTTGCTCCGTGCTATGGAACAGCTCTCATATTTGGAAGAAGCTATTATGTTATTTGTACTACTAACACCAGTTGATGTTTTTGCCAGCAGTTTTGTACAGGTTCATAAATAGGGGACTTTTCAGTGGCATTAGATCATCATTTTGCCAATCCTCTTGAATTCCCTGTTTATTATACATCTGGGTGTGGGCGATCTGAAGACCTAATAAAAACATCATTTTTTGTATTCCTCTTAGATTTTCTATTTTAAAACTTATGAGCAGAATTTACCATCAAACTTACCCCATTTGCTCTGCTGGCAGCTTGATAGTAGATACTGTAGCTTTTTTGTGGGAGGAGAGGAGTATTCCAGTAGCCATTATATGTTTTATTGTCACCAACTGTAAAGAGCATGATAGAAGACAAAAGGTTGGGTGGAAATTCGGCAGCCATATAATATGGAGAATTTAGCATTGTGGAATTCTGAAAATGTATGGGAACTGGGTAACACTTTAACATCTCTGATGTCTTTCGGGAACGTCGAGATTTTTCTTCCTCAACAATAACTTGGTAGACGCTGAGGAAACGAAAAAAAAAAAAGATTTGAGAAGAAATAATTTGACACATTGAACTATAGAAATAGAAAGAAACACTTATGACAATGCACATTTCACATTATTTTAAAAGTTCAAGCCACTGACTGACTGGTCATCAAAGCAGTAAGGTAAAAGTTTACATAGGCCTTCCCATAAAATGGCAAAGGAGGGATCTAGGAGCTGGATTAACTTTTAAATTCTTCTTTCCTAGCTGGGGAATATGTGATGGTGGCTACCCTGGGTGCCATTTAACGTTACTTTTGTAAATAATTCATGAAACATTACTAAAACAGGTAATTGTTATAGTACATTGCACATAGTTTAGTAATCTAACAGCTGTTATTCATAAAAGAAGTGAATGTAATTTCCAAAGAGAAGAGAATCCTTATATAGCATAGTTAGTAAAGTTTAGCTGACATAAAGTGAAGTTCACTTTCAATAAATGTGCAATAGAAATAGAAATAATATTAAAATTATTATTTGCTTGCACATGATTGGTTGTTTGAGGAGGAGACAACATTACATTATTTTCTAAGTGAACATTCTCTTTGTAAAATAAAAGTCCTTACAATACAAAAAAAATGTCACATAATATATTTTGTAAGGTATCTTTCAAATAGAAAGAGATCATATTATTGACTAACGATATCTTTGTTACAGCTTTGCACTGAACACAAATCAAAAGCAGCTATTTCACCAATTACAATCCAAGGAACAAAGTTAATCCACATGCTTACAATGCAACCTATCAGAAGCTTTTAGTTAAAGTATTAAGCTAAACTTAGAGTTTATGCAAAATTAAATAATGAAAAGCAAATTAAATTATTCTCATTAGAAACGTCAAGCGCTGATTGAACTAATAAGACTGCCTATCCTAACAATAGGAAGAGAGAAATGAACTAAACTAAACTAAATGAACATGAGAAATGAACTAAACTGAAAAATGTGTTCCTTAGTAAATCAATGTAAGCTTTCTCACTAAGCCTAAAGTTTAAACCCCTTTCAGAAAAATACCATTGAGGAGCAAGAGTGCAAGGATCACAAGGAGATATTTCGCCTAAAAAATGGAGGTTTAAAGACATTCTGGTAATGGTTTCATGATCCAAAATAGATAGGTTAGGTCACCAGTCTTTGTCTATATTGGACACTATGGGCCTGATTTATTAGGGCTCTCCAATGGCTAGAGAAGTAAACGTTCATCAGTGAATCTGGGTGATCCAGCAAACCCTAAAAAAAGAACTTTTATTTTAATATACTAATTATATTATAATACTAATTCTAATAATTTGCTGAAACCTAAATATTGTGTGTCAATGTAAATTGTTGTTGAAATCTTCAAAAGTTTATTTCTCTCATCCAGCATATTGGTAACCTAACACCATAACCTTTTATTCCTCTAGATATATATTATACACAAAAATAATTTATAGTTTGCTGATACTACTATTTTTTGTTGCTTAATTAATTAAAAGGGGAAATAAATCCAAAACACAGCAGACACTTGACAGTGCGTGGAACTACACGTCCCCTGATTAGACTGAAGCTAAACTTTAGAAGAGCCCAGAAAGAACATTACAAATGCAGTATGTCTCCTGAAAACTATTTCAGGTGAAAAGTAATTATCTAGGGTAGTCGAACAGGAGGAAAAGTAATTATCCTAGATACTCGAACAGGAATAAAATAAATATAAATTGAAAAAGCTAGTTGGGAAATGCATTAAATCATGTAATGTATGTTTCAAATGAACATTTAATCAGGTTTCACAATTCAGTATTAGGAGAAAAATTGTTCTTCTCAGACAAGAAAACACTTTAACGTTTTAGATAGATGTGATGAAGCTCTTTACTTATTTTCTTACAAAGGACCAATAAAGCAACTGAGCATGAACAAGCCAAAGATTACCTCTTCCAGTTTCAATGAAAATCTCACTAAAGAAACAATTTACAGAGATAGGCAAAGTAAACTAAATGCAGAGTAAACCAAATTATTGTGCTAATAGCACCTGGCATCATTAGAAATGTCTGAGCACACGTATCTCTATTCATTAAATGTCTACAAGTAAACCTGCATTAAGTTCTCCTATTTTTGCTGTATCCAAAACATCTGCAGTTATAAAAGACTGACAGTTGTTGGAGTTGGACAATAACAATGGATGCAGATGCTTACTTAGTAAATGATATGGGAATCAACACAAAGTGGCATATTTAGGATTTACATATAGTTAGTTTCATTATTTAATAGAAAAAACATTTCTAAACCACCACACTAAAGTAATACACACAATTATGCAGTAGTTTTTTAGAGGGCTAGAATATAGAACAATCTGTATCAAAAGTAGCAATGTTTCTCTCAAATGTGGCGATAAATCTCCAAAAAGAACAGAAACCACTACCCACAATGTCAAGTCCAATGAAAAAGCATGATAATTTTAAGGAAAAATTAATTCCAAAAGTTATCCTGCCTTTCTGTCCAGTATAAGTTAAAACATCCAGATGATATGGGAAATAGGATTCTCCTTGGACAAAACCTCAATGTCAACTCCTTTCTCTTTTTATAACAAAAGAATTGCGGCAATACTCAACAAATAGTACACTGCTCAAAGCCAACAATTATCAGCTAAAAACAATGGTTTCCACATCTAAATATTATCACCGACCACATACTTCAGTTACCAAGAGATTTCCAAGTTGATGCCTCTTCATTGAGGAGAATGCATGGCAAAGGTGGAGAACACTGGAAGACAGTATCTGAATTTTTACACCAGATCTGATGTGGTATGAAGTGTTTTTCACACTTTTTTGGAGATTTAATTGCCACTTTGGGAGGAAACATTGTATTTTTTGCAGACTTTGCTCTAAGGCATGTATGATGCATTATTTGGGTGTGGAATCTTTAGACCCTTTCTTTACTTTACTTTGCTGGAATGCCTTCCTAAAAGCCATATTATGTACTCTATAATCCTACAGATGATCTTGCCAAATGACATTATGTACTTTCAAAACTCGTCCTCATGAACAACAATAACGTGTCTCAAAATAATAATTTAAAACAATGAATTCCATCTTTGATCCAATATACATTTGATCATTTTTTTTTTTTTTTGAGAATTCATAATTGTAAGAGAACTGGTGTATATCAGCGGTCACCAACCAGTGATGGTCCAGGCTGGAGCTGTGAACCATGTACCCGTATGGATTAGAGGCTCAGAGCGGTGGGCGGGTAGTGTCTCTGGACAGGCAGGCTCAGACCTGCGATGGGAGAGTGGGTGGGTTCTGACATGATGATGTCGCTCTGGGGAAGTTTCTTCCCCTTTAAGTGAAACACAGCTCTCAACGCATGCTCGGTCTGGAGTCTGTGAAATCAATGGTCCATGACACCCAATGGTTTGGCGACCATTGGTCTATATGTTCTTGGCTCCAGTATTAAGGAATGGTGCTTTTTTCCCTTTAAATGCCCATACATCTTTGTAATAGGTTTTTAAAGGCTTTCATTACTTTGTAACAGAGAACTGTATTGTCAGCTTTTAGCAGTTTCTGATTTACTGTGATTGCATAAATGCAGTGCAGTTTCTGATTCCATACAATAACTGCAGAGAATAAAATATGTGATGAAGATACCATACTTGATTTTACAGCTTGATGTTACAGTGAAAATCCATACAATATGAATGTAAACAAAGCAATATTTACACTGGTCATAGGTTTGTAATAAAAGAATAGGCAGATGCCAAATGTGTAAACCTACTTTGTGTTTCCAAATATAGTAAAAGTGCTAAGGAGTTTTAAAAATATTATGAACTTTTCAGATTAAAGTCTGCAATAAAGCATATTATAAAACAAGATCGAAATGAGAACACCTTAATTGACTGTTTGCAACATCAGAGGCTGTTTTTTTTAAATACATTTTTATATGATGCAGTGGGGTGCTGGCATCAGCATTTCTTTGCATGAAGAACAGTCAGAGTAATACAATTACAGAGTAATACATTTCAGTAAGAAGACTGGAATACAGAACTTGATCTATAGCAGATATTTCACAATTATATATATACAGCTTTAATGCTTGGCCGGTGACAGGCTCTTTTTCTTTTTCCATTAAGGTCACCATGAATGTGACCCAGAAAGAAAATCCCTGCCATCTATTTGTCTCCTGGTGCATTAGTAGAGGAAGAAAGTTGGCTACAGCTATTTCAAACCCAAAATGTCTTTTCATCTTTTCACCACAAGGCAAATTAGATTAGCGAGTAACCAGACCTCAAATCTATTTGCTCTTTAATAATTTAAGCACTTAAAGGTCAAGCAGCTCTTTTCTGTTCTCCTTTATCACAGTCCAAGTGCTAATGAAAAATAACTAAATCCCATCGTCTGTCTAATTTCCACCCAGTGCTGGCTACCTGATGTAAATTAACACATGATTACCTCCTGGGCCTGTGCTGCTCGGAGAGAAAATATCGATGCTATTGTTTCAAATGGAAAAATTCCATTATAATGTTTTATTAAGGTGTAGGTACTGAAGATTTAAATCAACTGTGTGGTGCACAGCCAAAAGCTTCTCATAAATAAACTACTTTCAAATTCTGGCCATATTTGTTTTCTGTTGCCTCTGTTGCATATGCCACGCTTAAAGTGCACCTGTGCCTAGGTTATGGATAATAAAGTATTTTTATATCCTTAACAAGCAGTACAATAGCTTTAAAATAAGCCATCCTTAACATCTTTAGCTGCTTGTACAAGTGAAGCAATTAATTTTCAAACTTTTCGAAGAATAGGGTTTATTCTGTTTCTAAAGGCTTTGTAACACCGACTCTGTGTTCACAGAACAGAGCTGGTGGATGGCCAAGAGTCTTTTCTCCACAAGAATTAAAGGGGGACTGACTTGAGATTTGACTGCCTCCTATGAATCAAGAAGAACTTCCTCATAATGCCTATAGTTACAGAGGTAATTTATAGCCTGCTTTAGAAGGAATTTGCTGCTTGTCCAGAATTATTAAATTGTTTATTGGCTCACTTTAAGGTGAATGAACCCCAATTTCTTTATTTTTTTTATTGTTTGAATAAAGAGAAAATAACCCTTAAAAAAAAAAAAAAAAAAAAAAAAACATTACAATCAGGCATGTTATTTATTGCAGAAAAAACAGGCATTGTTCTTTCTGTAATAAAATATCCTTATCGGCCTGCAGTGCAGAAAAAACAGGCATTGTTCTTTCTGTAATAAAATATCCTTATCGGCCTGCAGTTTTTTAAAAACATTCACCTGTCTTAGTTTGGACTTGTAGCCTGCTTTAGAAGGAATTTGCTGCTTGTCCAGATTGGCTCACTTTAAGGTGAATGAACCCCAATTTCTTTATTTTTTTTATTGTTTGAATAAAGAGAAAATAACCCTTAAAAAAAAAAACAAAAAAAAAAAAACATTACAATCAGGCATGTTATTTATTGCAGAAAAAACAGGCATTGTTCTTTCTGTAATAAAATATCCTTATCGGCCTGCAGTTTTTTAAAAACATTCACCTGTCTTAGTTTGGACTTGTAGTTATTTGTTGCAGCCAATGTTGTTTGAAATGTTTCATTTATTAGCTTGAATTTGCCACTTGTGCCTGTTAGGCCTTATTGGTTCTATCACTACAAGCCTCACAAATGTGTTCCAGCTAGCTAATAAAACATCAATAAAATGCAGATATGTAAAAACTGTATTTTTTGTTTAATGCACTTAGTGTAAATTCTTGAATGTCTAGGCATTCTGTAATTACAGTCAGTCATTTTATGCTGCATGTAAATATGTTCATATTTAACATGCTTTGCTCCAGAAGAGGAGTAGGGGCACACAGGACCTTAGAATGGGTGGATGTGGCCCTCAACTGTACATACATAGAATTTAACAGAGAGTGAAAGCCAATTTTATTGGGAAAACAAACCTGTGCATGTAAGGATGGCTGGCAATACTTAGATAGATAGGCTAAATATATGTAGAATACAGAGTAACATAGTGACAGTAAATGTGATTTATAGGAGTCACAATAATGTCAAGACTGAAATCAAAGGTTCTTGCCTACAATTAATCATAAGAGACAAATTGTTGACTTTATTTTGAGTAAATCCAATTTATCATTTTTTAATGACAGTAATAAACATAAAAATATTCTTCTATACAAGTATAATTAGCGATAAAAAGAAACCATATTCTGTTCCTGGAAGAAGCATGTTGCTTATGACTATTAGGTTGATTTTGATGGTGAGTTGCATCACCATTGCAAATACACGAGCGAAACATGCAAACAAGAGGAGTTTCCGGGCAACTATGGAGTGCAAAGTAGTAGACTGCTATGTGTCCTGGTATAGTTAATCACACAGTTTTAAACCAAAAGTCTGAAAAAGACCCTAATCATACTTAATTCATGTTATTGACATTTAATCATTAAGCCAACCAAACGCAAATGTTCAAAGTGTTAGCAATGATCTCCTTTAATAAAATAAGTTAATAGAGTAAGTTATGAGTATAACCAGAAAAGGTGAATAAATTCTGTTGAGAAGGTAGAGGTAAATGATCCTTTCTCTTGAAAGGGTCTCTTTAAATTGTGACAGTCATATACATATCTTTAATCCTAAATAGTTATACAGATTGCTTGATAGGGACAGATAACAAAATTGTTGCCCTTAGTTTACCTTTAAAAAACTTTTCATAAAAAATATTTTTATAAAATAAACAGCCTTATCCACTATAACTATTTATCAAGAGTCCAGCAATTTTATATTTTAAATAATGCATTTTTCTCTATCTTTTCTCTAATACTCTATATTTTCCAGTACTTCTAATTCAAGTTACCTGTCTTCCTTCCTTCACAACCCCTGATGTGTACAAGAAATTATCCACAAAATCTCTCCATGGGAAATAGCTCACATAGTACACAAATCCTAACTTTATCAACATTCTCTGTGTGGTATCTGC